>NW_006922275.1:681935-698379 GCF_000298275.1 Orycteropus afer afer | reverse complement strand
TGCCAGGCTCAAAAGGAGGCCTCCTAGAGGCAGAACTCTCTCTGACTGCTGGTTGAGGAAGACGTGCTGCTGAAAGAGACACGCACTACTGAAAGAGACACGTGGTGCTGGGAAAGAGACACAAGAGACATGTGTTGCTGAGTAAGACACCGAGGGACATGCACTGCTGGGGGAGAAACTTTGAGAGACTTGGCTGAGAGATGGTGGGCTGGGAGAGAGACTGAGTGTTTTTCCTGAACTTGAATTGTAGCCTGGTGCTTACCTAATAAACCCCGTAATCTGTGAGTTCTATGTGGCCACTGCAGTGAATTATCAAACCCAGGAGAGAGGTGGTAGGTCCTTTGGGAGGAATGGTTGGAGAAAGGACTGGAGGGAGCCAGCATGTCTGGCCACGTAGGAATAGGCCTTGGGCTATTGATGGTGACTCTGTCTTCCTCTTGTGGGATTAGAGGAGGTCAGAACATGTGGCCTCCCTGTCCTTTTTGTACATATTCAATAAATCCTGAAATAGTACCCTAATCAAATAAGAGACAAATATTGATAAAATATTCTGGATCAAAATTACTTAAAAATCACATAAATGAGACAAAAATTTCAGATTTAGTATGAAAAACAACTCACCACTCATCTTTCAATTTGTCATACTGTGGTAGGTTGTTAATTACTGTGAAGCTGGAAGCTATGCCACTGATATTTCATATGCCAGCAGGTTCACCCATGATGGACAGGTTTCAGTGGAGCTTCCAGACTAAGACAGACATAGAAGAAAGAAGGAGCTATCCATTTCTCAGAGAATTGGCCAGTGAAAACCTTATGAATAGCAGTGAAACATTGTCTGATATATTACTGGAAAACTATGAATAACCCTGAAATATTGTCCCATACTGGAAGAAGATCCCCTCAAATCAGAAGGCACTCAAAATACAACCAGGGAAGAGGTGTCTCCTCAGAGTACAGCTGATCTTATTGCTGGATGGAGTAAAGATTTTGGATCTCCATTTGCTGATGTGGCACAACTTAAAATGGGAAGAAACAGCTGTGAACAACCATTAAAAATCAGAACATGAAATGTACAGAATATGAATTGAGGAAAATTGAAAGTTGTCAAAAATGAAATGGAAGTATAAAGATCGATATCCTAGGCATTAGTGAGCTTAAAATGACTAGTTTTGGCCATTGTGAATCAAACAATTGTATGATCTACTATGCCTTGAAAGACAAATTGAATGACAAATGGTGTGGCATTCATCATCACAAAGAATATTTCAAGATCTATCTTGAAGTACAATGCTGTTGGTGATAGGATAATATTGATATGCCTCCAAGGAAGACCAGTTAATACTACTATTATTCAAATTTACACACCAACCACCAAAGCCAAAGATAAGGAAATTGAAGATTTTACCAACTTCTGCAGTCTGAAATTGACCAAACATGCAATCAAGATGTATTCACTATCACTGGTGATTGGAATGCAAAAATTTGAAGCAAAGAAGAATCACTGGTAGTCAGAAAATAAGTTATTGGTGATAGAAATAATGCTGGAGATCACATGATAGAATTTTGAAAGACCAGTGACTTATTCATTGCAAATACCTTTTCTCAACAACACAAACAATGGTCATACATGTGGACTCTATCAGATGGAGTACACAGGAATCAAATCAACTAATTCTGTGAAAGAGGTAATGGAGAAGCTCAATATCTTCAGCCAAAACAAGGCCAGGAGCTGACTATGGAACAGGTCATCAACTGCTCATATGCAAGTCCAAGTTGAAGCTGAAGACAATTAAAACAAGTCCATGGAAGCCAAAATAAACCTTGACTAAGTCCCTCCTGAATTTAGAGACTATCGACAGAACAGATTTGATGCATTGAACACCAATGACCAAAAACCAGAGGAATTGTGGAATGACATAAAGAACATCATCCATGAAGAAATCTAAAAGTAATTAAAGGACACCAAATTGTGCACAAAAGAGATAGATGATAGATGCTAATACCAACTACCATATCCACAATAATGCATCACCATTAACCCCAAACACCAGGCTATAGATAAACACATAAATATCAGAGATCAGATGGGGGTCAGTGATAGATTCAGCAGAGGCTGATCTTGCTCAGATACCAGTGATACAAAATACCTACAATCCTTACAGAAGATAGACATAGAGTAATCCCTCACAGACACCCAGACACTGTGGGAGAGAGATCTAATGGATTTACTGACTCAGGACCATAGTACTGGGGAACACCAGATTCAATTGGCACAACAAAATACATAAAAGTTTTGTTTCTCATCCTACATTGGTAAGTAGTGACTGGGGTCTTAAAAGCTCCCAGGTGGCCATCTAAGATGCAGCTAATGGTCTTCTATCATTGGAAGTTAAGAGGAGGGAAAAAAAAAAAAAAAAAGCATTTGGAAGCAATCAGACTTAGAACACAATTGGCCTCAAGACCAGAAGAACTAGATGGTGCCCAGCTACCAACACAAACCTCTCAGGAAAGGATAAAATCTGGAAATCCTGGATAGAGTGGGAGGAAAAATGTGGAACAATATCTGAAAACTCAATAATGACCAGAATTACTGGTCAAATGGAGTCTGGTGAGACCCCCAATACTATGTCCCTGGGATACATTCTGGGCCTGGAATTAAACTCACTCTCAGGGGCTGGCTCTCAGCCCAATAGTAAACAAGATGAACACACAGACCACTCAACCCAGAGTGATGCACCCACATACTCTATGGAAATGTATCCCTTGGAGCAGGCAACCATGGGGCACCAGAGAGGCAACATTTGCATGAAGAAAATACAGGACATACAGGAGTGCATAACTATGAGGGGCATAAAGGAACAGGGCTTACTGGGCATGGAGGGGAGGAGACTGGGTTAGGGTTATAAAGAAAAAAGAAAAAAAGGTCATTAAAAAAGACAGGAAAAGAAGAAAACATCACCATGGATGTCAGAAGAGACTCTGAAATGTGCATTTGAATGGAGGGTAGCTAAAGCAAATGGAAGAAATGACAAGATAAAAGAGCTGAAGAGAAAATTTCAAAAAGCATCTAGAAGACAAAGTCAATTATTACAATGAATTGTGCAAAGACCTGGAGTTAGAAAACCAAAAGGGAAGAACATGCTTGGTATTTCTCAAGCTGAAAGAACTGAGGAAAAAATTCAAGCCTTAGGTTGTAATATTGAAAGATTCTATGGGCAAAATATTAAATGATGCAGGAACCATCAAAAGTCTATGGAAGGAATACACAGAGTCACTGTACCAAAAAGAATTGGTCAATGTTTATCCATTTCAGGAGGTGGCATATGATCAAGAACCTATGATGCTGAGGAGGAAGTTGAAAGTTCACTGAAGGAATTGGGGAAGAACAAGCCTCCAGGAATTGATGGAATACTCATTGAGATGTTTCACCAAACGGACACTGTGCAGGAGGCACTCACTTGTCTATGCCAAGAAATTGGGAAGACAGTTACTTGGCCAACTTACTGGAAAAGATACATGTTTGTACCCATTCCAAAGAAAGGTGATGTCACAGAATGTGGAAAGTATGGAACAATATCTTTAATATCACACAAAGTAAAATTTTGCTGAAGATATTTCAAAAACGGTTGCAGCAGTATATTGACAGGAACTTCCAGAAATGCAAGCTGGATTCAGAAGAGGATATGGAACCAGGGATATCATTGGTGAAGGCAGATGGATCTTGGCTGAAAGCAAAGAATATCAGAAAGATGTTTACTTGTGTACTTTATTGACTATGCAAAAGTATTCACTTGTGTGTACCACAACAAATACGAATAACATTGGGAAGAATGTTCTTGGTATTCCAGAACACTAGATTGTGCTCATCAGGAACCTGTACATAGAGCAGGACACTGTTGTTCAAACAGAACAAGGGGATACTACATGGTTTAAAATCAGGAAGGGAATGTGTCAGGGTTCTATCCTTTCACCATGCTTATTCAATCTGTATGCTGAACAAATAACCCAAGAACCTGGATTAAATGAAGAAGAACATGGAATCAAGATTGGAGGAAGACTAACAACCTACAATATGCAGATGATACAACAACTTTGCTTACTGAAAGTGAAGATGACTTGTAGCACTTACTGACAAAGATTAAAGACATTTAATTTACATCTCTACGTAAAGAAAATGAAAATCCTCACAACTGTACTAATAAGTAGCATAATTAATGGAGAAAAGATTGAAGTTGTTAAAGATTTCTTATTACTTGGTTCCACAGTCAATGCCAATTGAAGCAGCAGTCAAGACAACTAACAACATACTGCACTAGGAAAATCTGCTGCAAAAGACCTCTTTCAAGTGCTGAAGAGCAAAGATGCCTCCTTGAAGACTAAGGTTCAACTAACCCAAGCCATGGTATTTTCAATCATTTCATATGCATGAACAAGGAAGACTGAGGAAGAGTTGATAATTTTGAATTGTGGTGTTGGTGGAGGATAATGAAAGTACCATGGACTTCCAAAAGAACTAACAAACCTGTCCTGGAAGAAGTACAGCTGGGATGCTTCTTGGAAGTAAGAATGGCCAGACTTCATCTCACCTACTTTGGTTATGTTGTCAGAAGGAACCATTCCCTGGTGAAGGATATCATGCTTTGTACAGTAGAGGGTCAATAAAAATAGGAATGCCCTCAAGAATATGGATTGACACAGTGGCTACAACAATGGGCTCAGATACAGCAAGCATTGTGAGGCTGGCACAGGACCAGGCAATATTTCATTCTGTTGTACATGGGATCAGTACAAGTCGAATCCAATTCTATGGCATCTAACAACAACAACATGATAAACAACAGAATAATATTTCAATACTTTGAGTACAGACTTCAGATATTTATTTTTGTTCTTTATCCAAAATATATCAGGTATATATTAATTTGAGTGAAATTAATCAAGGAATAAGATGCAGAACAATTAAAGGGCTAAAATATTGAAGGTAAAAAGACTCTAACAATTAGTTCCTTAATTCCTGTTCTAGATGTGCATCTTAAGAGGAAATGTGTATGTTGATATGTAGTCTTCTGTTTTACTGTGCTTTGTAATATGTACGGAGCTCTAGTGGTGCAGTGATTAAGCACTCAACTTCTAACTGAAAGGCCAGCAGTTTGAACTTACCAGCTGCTCCATGGAAGAAATGTGGCAGAATGCGTCTGCAAAAAATTTAGTCTTGGAAATCCTACAGAGCAAGTCTACTCTGTCCTAAAGCATCACTATGAGTCAGAAACAACTTGACAACAACGAGTTTTATAACATGTGGATGCAGAGTTACAATAATATGTCATCAAATATGATTATAGTAATTTTTTCTTGTAATAATGAAAGAATGATAGAGACAAATGTTGTGGATGTTCTTAAGTGCCGTCAACTTGTCTCCAACTCATAGTGACCCTATGCACAGCAGAACAAAACACTACCCAGTCCTGTGCCAGACTCACAATCCCTGGTATACCTGAGCCATCATTGCAGCCACTGTGTCAATCCATCTTTTTGAGGGCCTTCCCCTTCTTCATTGACCCTCCACTTTACCAAGCATGATGTCCTTCTCCAGGGAATGGTTCCTTCCAAAAACATGACCAAAGTAAGTGAGATGAAGTCTGGACATTCTCACTTCCAAGCAGCATCCCAGCTGCACTTCTTCCAGCACAGATTTGTTAGTCCCTTTAGCAGACCATGGTACTCTTAGCATTCTTCTCTAACATCATAACTCAAAAGCATCAACTCTTCTTCAGTCTTCCTTATTCACGGTCCGGCTAGAAAATGTGTAAGAGGTGATTGAAAATACAATGCATGGCTTGGGTTAGTTTCACCTTAGTCTTCAAGGAGACATCTTTGCTCTTCATCACTTGAAAGAGGTCTTGCAACAGATTTGCCCAATGCAATATGCCATCTGATGTCTTGACTGGTGTTTCCATTGGTGTTCATTGTAGAACCAAGTATATGAAGTCCTTGACAACTTTAATCTTTTTATTTATCGTGACGCTGTTTTTTGGAATAGCTGTGAGGATTTCTGTTTTCTTTGTATTGAGGTGTAATCCATACTGCAGACTGTAGTCCACACCTAGCCATGTGGAAATAAATTAGGAATATCTACTTTTTTAAAGCAAACAATTCTAGATCAGATTTTGAATAAATTAATAATATTAAATTTACAGCTAGAAACAAAACTCACTTATTGTGGGGGAATTTGGATGAACAAATTAGCAACTTGAGACACTTGAAACATCTTCCCAGATAAATGAAATCTTGCTGAGCATTCATTTATCATCATGGCAAGAAAATTGAGGACTGCAGATTTTGGGCTCAAGAATGTTACGTGGCTTACTTTTCATAAGGGATACCAGATAAGGAGCAAATATGAAACCACAAGAAATATTACAACATAGCATCATTTCACTCCATTCTCATGCATTTTATGAGAACTCCCATCATGCCTATCAGTTACCTCCAAATTTTTCATGTTTCTAGAGTCCCTTACATTCATTTCAAAAACCAGTCCTCTTCTGTGTCAGTCCTATGATATCTGTCATTTTCTTTTGTTACTTCCACCTTTTGGTATGGTACTTAGTCTTCTGGAACTAATCATTGATACTCTTAATAGTGTCTGCTGATGTGGCTGGTTTCATAAATACATTATGAAAGTACTGATAATGCTGCTAACACTGTTGAAACTGAGTAAAGTAAAAACTATTTTCCCCATCCTGGTTAAGATTGATAATTTGATAAGACCCTGAATGTGAATAGATAAGTAAACTTAAATTACCCCCAATTATTTCCCCATCTGGACAGATGAGTATTCAGTTCCTTAAAGAACTGAATGGAAAACATTCCTTCCTGCAGATGATAGACTGCTAAAAGTATCTTAGAAACAACTTGTAAATTAACTCTGGCCCAGAGACATGCCAGACATGTTCAATAGAGCAAAAAGGAACAAAAGTTAATTGTGGACCCTCTCCCCTCTGCCCAAGCCCTTATCAGCTGATAACAGGAAGCTAGTGTGACTCATCGCAATCCTCACCCAGCAATCATCACCCATTTCACATTCACACCCCAAATTCCTCAACCTTTTGTGAATATGCACAACCTGCTCTCCTGAAACCTACAAAGATTGTGTTTTGATGGTGTCTCAGGGAGTTAGATCTGGGTACTAAACTACCCCTACTCCTTGCATGTGAGCTCTGATAGTGTAGTGCCTAAGGCACTTGATTGTTAATCAGAAGGCTGGCTGTTCAAACCCACCAGCCACTCCTTGGAAGGAAGGTTAGACAATCTGCTTTTGTAGTGATATCACCTCAAAAACCCAAGGAAGGGTCACTATGAGTCAGGTCTGACTGGATGGCACATAACAACAACAGCAACTCCTTGCATTGTGGCTTTGCAATAAATAATTTTCTCTCCTCTCAATCTTGATGTGCAAACTATTTTGGCCTGACTGTGCACCGGGTAGGACCCATGTTTGGTCCGATAACACTGTCAATGTCTTTTCCAGGAATGATGGGCAATTATGTCCAAAAAACAATGTCAGTGGGGATAACCTTGATTCTTACAGCTGCTGAGGCTGCTGACAATGACACCTCTGATATCTGGTCCTCTCAGTAGGCCCTTCAATTAGAATCACTTGCTTTCTTTTACCCTTCCTCTCTCTTTTACTCCCTCTCCTTCCTTTTTCATTCATTTCTTTATTTATTGAGCTTTAATTTTTTTAACTAGTATATGAAAAAAAAATATATCTATAGAAACTATACTAAGAATTAATCTTGTTGTGTTGTTGTTATGTGCCGTAGAGTTGGACCCGACTCATAGCGACCCCTCCTTGGGTTTCCGAGGCAGTATCACTATGGAAGTAGATTGCCTCATCTTCCTTCTGAGGAGTGGCTGGTGGGTTTGAACCACCAGCCTTCTGGTTAGCAGTCAAGTGCCTTAGGCACTACGCTACCAGAGCTCCCAAGAATTAATCTTAGCATATTATAATTAAAATTATTCCTCTCTCCATCCAGACATATTGTCCTTGAACCACATAGGTGAGCTTTAATACTGTACCTTCGAAGTTTCACAGGCAAAATTTATAGTGAAAGTGGGATATTCAAGGGGAAATAATGGAGCATAGCTAAGAAAGATTAGAACTGGAGTTGGTGATTTCAGAGTCAAATGCTGAAAGTTAAAAAAGAACCCCTCTTTGCAAATGATGGTATGTGAAACTGGAGAAGAGGATGTTTCAAGAAGGAAAAGTTAGAGAACATGATGGCATGGCTGTCTGTAAGGGAACCCAGAGAGCCACTGGGTCATTTAATGATTTGCCAGAGGTTTATAACATTTTCATTATCAAATCATACCCAGAGGTTGCATCCCAGAAATAAGGGGGGAAAAAAAAGTTCTTGCATTGTGTGTGTGGGGGGGAATTTATTCCCAGTAATAGTTAATCTCTCTTCCACCCACTTAATTGTCATCTACTGTTACTAATAATATCCTAAATCTGTATAAAAAGTAAAGCCTGATAACAGAAAGAGGAGTAGCATATAGGATGCATAAGTATGTCTGAGTGCTTAGATATTGCTATAAATAATAATAATAATTAGCACAGCACTCTTACAAAAATACTTTAGGAGGGAGGCAGGTTTAGGGGTGGATGCTGATGCTGGTGGCAAGCAAGCATAGAATGAGTAAGTTATTTGTATAAAAGCAAATAACTAGAGAAAGTATTTTGATAGCAAGAAAGAGTTTGATGGACCCTGACTGATTTAAAGACAATATGTCCATGTAATTTTGTTTCACAAGCTATCATTTTAGACATGACTGAAGAGTTAACAATTTTCATGTGTTTTCCTGAGCCTACTATACTTCAATATTCCTTATAGTCAACACTTTGAGGCACATTCCAGAAAAAAATCCTAAAAGGAAATTTGGTAAACAAGGAGCAGAATGAGAGACATGACATCTCTTAAGTGTTCATGTTCAAAAGACATCCTTTTTCATTCAGTTAAGAGGCAGGAGGAAAGAAAACTTGCTCCTATTTATAGTAGTTTCACAAAAGATTGTGATGATTCCCAATCCTGTCCATTATCAATGAACCATAGCATCACTATGAATAATAAGAAACCCTGAAAGTGATATTTGTCAAAGGCAAAACCCTCATGGAAATAAAGGAAAAATGTTAAAATTTTAATCACAAGCTCAAACATTTGAATTGATTAAGAATGAATATCCTAATTCCAGAAAAGATATTTGGTTGGTTAAAATCAAATCAAAATCATTCAAAGAATCAATTTCTCAAAACAAAAGCCTTTGTAAGTTTAATCAAGTATACATACTATCTACTTAAAAATATAAACCTTTACAACTTGTGATACTGTAATCTTTAAATATTATACATTTGTATATACATAAATATACTTAAGGAGGCCTGGTGGTGCTGTGATTAAAGCACTTAGCTGCTAACTGGAAGGTCAGTGATTTGAAACCACCACCAGCTATTATTTTTAAAACATACCCATTATTGCAAACAATTTGTGGCAGGGACATAGTGTCTAAATTCAGTCTTTGTTTTGTGCCCTTTCCAAGGTTGATCCTTCAAAAGATACAGGATGATGCAAATGGATATGTGGAGTTTCTTCTATATCTTTCAAAGTCTCTGATTCCTCAGTATCTCCACACATCTTACTACTCTAAAAATAAGGATTAAAAAATAATAAAAATGTTGAACTTTGAAAGACCTATGTTCATACAAATAGCATACTTGAAATCCCTATTGTGGGTTAGTTGCTATGTTTTGCTTTTATATGTGATCATCCCCAGTTATTTGTTATGTCATACTCTAAACCAGAAGGCTAGATTTCCATAATAATAATGAAATGTTACCTGTTTTACTTGGTGAGGAAAACTTTTCCTGAATCCAGTCAATTAACTTAGATTTATTTTTAGCCCTAAATGCTTACCATCCTTTCCTTCATGAGCCCATGGGATTCATATATCCAGGTGCAGTAATTTAGGCTGCCTCTTAGCCCAAGAGCTGTGGTGATGCTGTGATTTTTACTTTTCATTGCACCTCTGGTGTTGGTTCATTTCTCATCTTCCTCCATGCCCCATAGAGCTGCTCTGAGTACAAAAAAATCCTATGACGTGACTTTGAACTTTGTGCTCTGATGAGGCCTGAAGGACAAGCAAAGTAAGAAACATGGCCATGCTTACAAAAAAGGTGAAAATTCAATCAGCTTTACAATGTGTTTCTTATACCTCCATGCATATCTAGGTATGTATGTATATGTGCCAGCCAAAACAAAGCAAAGAAAACTTAAGTTTGCAAAAACACAAGGCTTGTGTGTGTTGTTTGTGTGTGTGTAATTTATATTTTCTATATGTATATATATAGGGAGCTCTGATAGCATAGTGCCTAAGGAAGGCACTTGACTGCTAACCAGAAGGCTGGTGGTTCAAACCCACCAGCCACTCCTCAGAAGGAAGGTTGGACAATCTACTTCCACAGTGACACCGCCTCGGAAACCCAAGGAGGGATTGCTATGAGTCGGGTCTGACTCAATGGCACATAACAACAACAACAGCTTACTTACCCAGGTAGGCTCCAGTATGGGGCACTGCAGGGACACTTCAGAGCTACAGGAGAAAGAAGGGCTTGTTTCTTTCTGTTTACTTCCTTTCTGTGTCCCATCTGCTTCCTGTTCCTATTAGCTTCACCCTAGTCCAGATTTTTTTTTTCAATATATATTACTTCTAATATCAGCATCAGTGGAATCAATTTTTTATTTCCGCCAACCTTTGCATTATAAGCCCCAGCCAGACTCTCCGATACACTGGCACCTATTATTCACCATTATCTCTTCAGAAATCTGATTTTCGGTCTCACAGAGCTCCTTCTTCATGTTACTAAATTTAATAACTTCAACTTTTTAATCATCTTGCCTGAAGAATAGTAGTTCCTTCCCGCCATTGCTATCTCTGTGATATCTCAGTTAAAATAAATTTATATTAAGTTCTCTCAGGTTAAACACCGATTGTCCTGCACCATCCTCACAATCCTTGCTTTGCTGGAGTCCATGATCGCAGCCACTGTGTCGATCCATATCTTTGATGTTCTTCCTTTTCCCTCCATTTTACAATGCACAATATCCTTCTCCAGGGACTAATGCCTCCTGACCACGTGACCTCGCTTCCAAGGAGAATTCTGGCTGCACTTCTTCCAGGACAGATTTGTTCATTCTTCTGACAGTCCATGGTGTTTTCAGCATTCTTCCCCAACACCACAATTTTTAGGCAACTCTTCTGTCTTCCTTATTCATTTTCCAGGATTCACAATCAGAAGACAGGATTGAAAATGTCAAGGCTTGAGTCAGGAGCATGTCCATCTTTAAAATGACACTTTTGCTTCTCAATAATTTAAAGAGATTTTTGCAACAGATTTTTCCAGTGAAATATGAAGTCTAATTTCCTGACTGCTGCTTCCATGGGTGTGGATTGCAGAATCAAGTAATATGAAGTCTTTGACAACTCCAATCTCTCCATCCATCATGATGCTGATCATCGAACCAGTTGTGAGAATCTGTGTTTTTTTATGTTGAGGGGCAATCCATACTGCAGACTGTAGTCTTTAATCTTCATCAGTAGGTGCCTCAAGTCATCCTCACTTTCAGCAAGAAAAGTTGTGTTGTCTGCATCTCGTAAGTCATTGAGTCTTCCTCCAATTCTTATTACACACTTTTCTTCATATAGTCCAGCTTCTCAGATTACTTGCTTGGCATACAGATTGAATAAGTATGGTGAAAAGATACCACCCTGGTGCATTCTCTTTCTGATTTTAAACCATGTAGTATCCCCTTGTTGTGTTCAAACAACAGCCTCCTGGTCTATGTACAGGTTCCTCATGAGCACAACTAAGTGTTCTGGAATATCCATTCTTCTCAATGTCCATAATTTGTTATGAGCCACACAATCGAATGTTTTTGCATGGTCAATGAAACACAGGTAAATATCTTTCTGGTGTCTTTGCTTTTAGCTAAGATCCATATGATATCAGCAATGATATCTCTTGTTCCACATCCTCTTCTGAATCCAGTTTGCATTTCTGGAAGTTCCCTGTCAATTTACTGCAAAACTGTTTTTGAACTATCTTAGGCAAGATTTTACTTAAGTGTGATATTAATGATACTGTTCAATAATTTCCACATGCCATTGGATCACTTCCCTTTGGAATGGGCACAAATGACAATCTCTTCTAAACACTCAGCCAAGTACTTGTCTTCCAAATTTCATTGCATGAACAAGTAAGTATCTCGGTGTTGCATCTATTTATTGAAACATTTCAGTGGATATTCCATCAGTTCCTGGAGCTTTGTTTTTCAACAGTTCCCTCAGTGAAGCTTGGAATTCTTCCTTCAGTACCATGAATTATTGATCATGTGCTACCTCCTGAAATAGCTGGATATAGACAAATTAATTTTGATACAGTGGCTCTGTGTATTCTTTCCATCTTTTTTTTTTTTTTTTATCCTTCCTACATCATTCAATATTTTGCCTATGTTGTTGCTAAGTGCCTTTGAGTTGAGTCCAACTCACAGTGACCCTACATGCAACAGAATGAAACACGGCTTGATCCTGTGTGTGGTCATTAAGTTTGTGTGTCAGCTTGGCTAGGCCTGGTTGAATGGCTGGGCAACTGGATGTAGTATTTCACATGATGAGGATGATGATGGTAATCAACTCCAAGGTGGAATATACTGTGAGCAGCTGAGTAGCTGCCTTAGGGATATGATCTGCTTCCTGTATATAAGCAGAAGCCTTGGGGAATGTTCTCTAGCTTATGGCACACTTGGACCCTGCATGTAGCCATGTCATAGTTCAGCAGCCTGCCATGCTCTGTTGACCTTTGGACTTACAATGGACTTGAGTTAATGGCCTGCTATGTGGTTTGGTAACATCAGGACTGTGCCATTTTATTTGTCAACCTTGGCCTTGTTAGCCTCAGCAGCCAGTAGCTGCCTGAGTGTAGAGATGCCTCTAGCTTCAGTGGGCCAGGAGCAAGTGGCAGAGCTGAAGACCAAGTTCAAAGGGCTATCCACAGTCCCTGTTGTTGTTGTTGTTATTTGCCGTCGAGTCGGCCCTGACTCATAGCGACCCCTCCTTGGGTTTCCGAGGTAGTATCACTACGGAAGTAGGATTGCCCAACCTTCCTTCCGAGGAGTGGCTGGTGGGTTTGAACCACTAGCCTTCTGGTTAGCAGTCAAGTGCCTTAGGCACTATGCTACCAGAGCTCCCATCCACAGTCCCTAGAGCCTGGTAATTGGAACTTTGGAACTTGGGCTTCTAGTCTCCAAACTGTAAGAATAAACTCCTCTTTGTTCAAGCCATCCCATTTGTAGTATACTCTTGTCAGAGTGGCACTAAATAAGCAGAACACTATGCCAGCTATACCTGAGGCTATCATTGCAGCCACTGTGTAAATCCTTCTCATTGAGGGCCTTCCTCTTTTTCATTGACCTTCCACCTAACCAAGCATGATATTATTCTCCAGGGAATGGTCCCTTCTGAAGACAAGACCAAAGTCGGTGAGAGAAAGTCTGGTCATTCTGGCTTCCAAGGAGCATTCTTGTTGCACTTCATCCAAGACTGATTTGTTAGTTCTTCTGGCAGTCCATGGAACTTTTATTATTCTTCGCCAACACAAAAGCCTCAACTCTTCTTCGGTCTTCCTTATTCATTGTCCAACTTTCACATGCACAGGAGGCAATTGAAAATACCATGGTTTGGGTCACACCTTAGTCTTCAAAGAAACATCTTTGCTCTTCAACACTTTGAAGAGGTCATTTGCAGCAGATTTACCCAGTGCAATATATCCTGATTTCTTGACTGCTGCTTGCGTTGGTGTTGATTGTGAAACCAAGTAATATGAAATTTTTGATAACTTCAGTCTTTTCTTTGTTTATCATGATGTTGCTTATTGGTCTTGTGAAAATTTTTGCTTCCTTTATGTTGAGGTGTAATCCACACTACAGACTATAGTCTTTAATCTCCATCAGTGTTTCAAGTCATCTTTACTTTCAGCAAGCAAAGTTATGTCATCTGCATATCACAGGTTGTCAGTGACTTTTCCTCCAATCCTGATACTGTGTTCTTCTTCATATAGTCTAGCTTTTCGCATTATTTTGTCAGCATAAAGTTTGAATAACTATGGTAAAAGAATACAACAATGATGCACTCCCTTCCTGATTTTAAACCATATGGTATCCCCTTGCTCTGTTCAACTGACAGCTTCCTTGTCTATGTAGAGTTTCTGCATGAGCACAAGAAAGACTTCTGGAATTCCCATTCTTCTCAAGATTATTCATTATTAGTTATGATCCACAAAGTCAAATGTTTTTGCATAGTCAATACAACACGAGTAAACATCTTTCTGGCATTCTTTGCTTTGAGCCAAGATCCATCTGACATCAGCAATGATATCACTCACTCCATGACCTCTTCTGAATCCAGCTTTCATTTCTGGAAGTTCCTTGTTGATATATTGCTGCAGCAATTTTTTAAATTTTCTTCAGCAAAATTTTACTTGCATGTTATATTAGTGGTTGTGGTGGTTATGTTTGTGTGTCAACTTGGCTGAGCCTGCTTGAGTGGCTGGGCAGTTATTCCCCATGATGAGACTGGCAATCAACTCCTTAATGGGATCTACCACAATTAGCTGAGTAGCTGCTTTGGGTATGTGGTCTGCTTCCTATATATAAGAAGCAGCTTTGGAAATGGTCTCTAGTTTATGGAACGCTTGGACCCTGCACGTAGCTGTGTCATTGTTCAGCAGCCTGCCGTGCTCTGTTGACCTTGGGATTTACAATAGACTTAAATTAATGGCATGCCATATGGTTTGGTAACATCAAGACTGTGCCTTTTTACCTGTCAACGTTGGGTTTGTTAACCTCAGCAACTAGTAGTTGTCTGAGTGAAGGAACACCTCTAGCTCCAGTGGCTGGGAGTAGAAGACAGAACTGGACCCCAAGGTTGAGGGGCTTTCACCCATCCCTGAAAGTCTGGCATTTTGAACTTGTACTTAAAGCCTCCAAACTAAGAGAATAAACTCCTATTTGTTCAAGCCATCCCATTTGTGGTATATTCTTGTCAGAGCGGCAATAGGTAACCAGAACAGTGATATTGTTTTATAATTTCCCCTTTCTGTTGAATCAACTTTCTTTGGAATGGATACATATACAGATCTCTTCCAGTCAGTTGGCTAGGTAGCTGTCTTCCAAATTTCTTGGCATAGACTAATAAGTGCCTCCAGTGTAGCAACCATTTGTTGAAGCATGTCAGTGGGTGTTCCATCAATTCCTGGAGCCATCAATTTGTGGCTTCAATGAAGCCAAAGAATCCTTCAATATTGCAATGCAAGACTTGAAATTTTCTTAATTTTTTTCAGCTTGAGAAATGCTGAGTGTTTTCTTCCTTTTTGGTTTTCTAACTCCAGTTCTTAACACATTCCATTATAACACTTTACTTTGTCTTCTTGAATTGCTTTTTGAAATCTTCTGTTCAATTATTTTATTTCAGAATTTCTTTCATTTGCTTTAAATACTCTGTGTTCAAAAACAAGTTTCAGAATTTCTTTTGCTGTCTATTTTGGCCATTTTGTCCTTTCCTGTCTTTTCTATGAGGGTTTGCTTTCTTCGTGCATGAGATTCTTGATGTCATCCCACAATTCATCTGCTTTGGCTCATTGGTGATCAATGAATCAAATTTATTCTTCAGATAATTTCTAAATTCAAGTGAGATATATTTAAGGCCATATTTTGGTTCTCTCACCTAAAAAATAACAAACCAATCTCACTGCTGTCAAGTTGATTGGACTCATAAAGACCCCTCCTTGAGTGTCCGAGGTGTTATCTCTATGGAAGTAAATTGCTCAACCTTCCTCCCAAGGAGGGCTGGTGGGTTTGAACCACCAGCCTTGTGGTTACTAGTCAAATACCTTAGGCACTACACCACCAGAACTCTCTCATGTGGGCTTATTATAATTTTCTTCAGCTTCCACTTAAATTTGTGTATGACCAAGTGATAAGTTTGTTCCACAGTCAGATCTTAGTGTTGTTTTGACTGATGATATTAAGATTCTCCATTACCTCTTTCCACAAATAAAGTCAATCTGACTTCTGTGTATTCCATATGGTGAGGTCCACCTGTATAGCTCAAAAAAGCTTTTTTGCTCAAAGAAGGTATTTGCAATGATTAAGCCATTGGTCTTGCAAAAGTCTATCATACAATCTCCAGCATCATTTCTATCACAAAAGCCATATTTTCCAAATACCAATGATTCTTTTTGTTTCCAACTTTCACATTATATTCACCAATTATTATCAATACATCTTGATTGCATGTTTGGTCAATTTCAGACTGCAGAAGTTGGTAAAAA
>NW_006922275.1:673028-674090 GCF_000298275.1 Orycteropus afer afer | reverse complement strand
ATCCTGCTCCCTTGTTTCTACCACTTTATCTTGCTTCTTTGTGTGGACTGTGATGGTCTGTTGTCTCCAAGACATTGTGATGTTGTTGTATTTAGATCTTTGTTAACTGTTTGTGACGAGCAGTTAAGGGTGAGTCAGGCTCTTGCTAGTTGTTGTTTATCGTTAGTCAGTGGAAAAGGAAATGGTGGCTCTCATTCAGTAAGTGGAGCTGCAGGAGGTATGGGTGTTGTTGCATCATATGGGAATGATTGTTGTCTCCCACTCAGTTAAAGAAAAACAATGATCAAAAAAACATCAAAAAAGTAAAAGCAAACAGACAAAAAACACTTTGCATAAACACATAAGAACAATCACCAAAAAAAAAAGAAAAAAGAAAAGAAAAAACACAATATCTGGGGAGGGGGCAATAAGAGAAAAGAAGTAGAGTAGGAGAATAATGAAGAAAAATATGGGAAAATTGCAAAAGGAAAATCAAGGAATGGGGTTAACCATGAGAAAGAAAGAAATCGGAAGTGATAATAAGGAAGAGAGAAAAAGCTGAAAACTAGAACCTGAGAAGGGAATAATAAAGAAGAATAACAAAAAGGACAAAAAATAATAGTTATAGTAATAATTTTAAAAACAGGTAAAAAGAAACAAACTGGAAAAAAAAAATCTGGGCATGGTGGGGCAAGGCACCCACGTTCCATCAGAGCACACAGACTGGGATGGAATTCCTGCTGGCCCAAAAGATGTGTGGGAGTGAAGGGAGGCCACACCCTCCATTCACCAAAAGGGTGTGGAGTATAAGAGTAACAAGGGACCATTGCACCTTTCCAGTCATTCATGTCCAGAATGTTCTTGCGGTTCCCAGCAAATGAAGCCTATTCTTAGGTCTCTGGAATATGAAGGAACACTGTGGCTTTAAACATCCAAAATGGTCAGACCATTTTTATGCATGCAAAATGGTTGTGCCCTCTGGACAAGAAAAAGTCCACAGTTCAACCTCTCTCACTCTTCGCTGCTTCCCCTTTTATTCACCGGCCACCAGTGCTGTCCTCCATGCAGCCTCTTCCTAGCAGG
>NW_006922275.1:667214-672928 GCF_000298275.1 Orycteropus afer afer | reverse complement strand
AAAAAAAAAAAAAAAAACGCACTGCTGTTAAGTCAGTTCTGACTCATAGTAACTCCTCCTTGGGTTTCCAAAGCAGTATATCTATGGAAATAGATTGCCTAGTGTTCCTTCCAAGGAGCGTTTGGTAGGGTTGAAGCACCAGCCTTCTAGTTAGAAGTCAAATGCTTAGGCATTATGCCACAAGAGCTCCCAGTCTTTCTATAGACATATGGATATTATCCTACCACTGACATCATTGTACTTCAGGATAGATCTTGAAACATTCCTTTTGATAGGTAAAGGGGTGCCATTTCTCTTCAATTTATCATTCCTGGAATAGTAGACATATGATTATCTGATTCAACATGGCCAACACCAGTCCATTTCAACTCACTAATGTCTAGAATACCAATATTTATGCATTCTATTTCATTCTTGACAACTTCCAATTTTCCTATAGCCATACTTTGTGCATTCCACATTCTGATTATAAATGAATGTTTGTAGATGTTTCTTTCCATTTTGACTTATACCTCATCAGCAAATGATGGTCCCAAAATCTTTGTTCCATTCACATCATTAAGGTCAACTTTACTTTGAGGAGGCAGGTCTTTCTCAGTCATATCAGCCATATTTTTGTGCCTTCCAACCTGAGGGTCTCATCTTCCTGCACTAAATCAAACAATGATTCATGGCTTTTCGTTAAATTTTCCAGTAACATGTCAGATAGTGTTTCACTGCTATTCATAAGGTTTTTAGTGATCAGATTTTTCACAAGTAGTTGGCACCATCAATTTCCCAGTCTTTCGTAATCTAGAAGCTCCACTTAAACCTGGCTGCCATGGATAACCCTGGTGGTATTTTAAATACCAGTGGCATAGCCTCCACCCTTACTCAACACACAAGCCACCACAGTACAATGAAATGACAGGTGAGTGGTGGAGATCTGTCTTAATTTTCCTTTATTTAAGCCATAACAATTGATGTTTTATATCAAATCTGCTTGGTACAAAAAGAAAAAAAAAAATCTGTAGGAAAGCATTCAACTCAAAAAAAAAAAAACAAAAACTACTTCACTGCTGCCGAGTCAATTAGACTCATGGTGACCCCTCCTTGGATTTCCAAGGCCTCATGTCTATGGAAGTAGATTGACCAATCTTCCTTCTGGAGAGTGGCTGGTGGGTTTGAACCACTAGCCTTCTGGTTAGCAGTCAAATGCCTTAGTCAGTATGCCACCAGAGCACCCGTTATTAGTAATATCAAACATTAATCCATGGGTGGATATACAGGTTGTTATGTTATGTGCCATAAAGTTGGACCCAACTCATAGTGAACCCCTCCTTGGGTTTCCAAGGCAGTATCACTACAGAAGTAGATTGCCCCATCTTCCTTCTGAGGAGTGGCCCGAATGATCAGGTATATCTAGGTAAAAGGGGATATACTCATGGACATATTTAAGTTTTACAGATGATATTTCTACATATGTATTTGTATGTGCTATAAGAACATCCATAGAGTTGATTCTGACTCATAGTGACCTCTATTTGAGTTTCCAAGGTGGTATCTCTATGGAAGTAGATTTCTCAGTCTTCTTTTCGAAGAGTGGTTGGTGGATTTGAGCTGCCAGTCTTCTGGTTAATAGTCAAATGCCTTAGGCACTACACCACCAGAGTGCCCTATAAGAATGTCCATATATATAATAAAGCTGAAGGGGCAATGTTATGTAACTTCTCAACCACAGAAAACCACCTTATAGGACTGAGTTGTTTTGCCCAGCTCTCTACTATTGTCATGGGGAACATCAAGGTCAATTTGCATAGCGTACTGCACAAAAACATTGTCCTACATCCTACTTTGCTGAATACTGACTGGGTCTCAAAAGCTTGCAAACAGCCATCTAAAATGCAACAATTGGTCTCTCCTCATCCAGACCATAGAAGAATGAAGAAAACAAAGATACATGGAAATAATTCCTCCAAGGGACTAGGGGATCATATGAACCTCAGCCTACATAACCCTGAGACCAGAAGAACTAGATGGTGCCTAGCTCCCAATGCCAACCACTCAGAAAGGGTTCAGTGTAGGAGATACTGAATAAAGTGGGAGAAAATGTGGAACAAAACTCAAAATCATAATAAGAAAAACACCAGACTTACTGGTCTGATAGACACTAGTGAAACCTCCAAGACTATGGCCCCTACTCACTGTTTAGGACTGGAATTAAACCATCTCCCATGGCTTCCAGCCAGATGATCGACAGACCTACAAGGTGAACACTTACACCACCTAGGTACACTCTTTAAAACAATCAATCATGGAGGTCTGAAGGCAGTATTTGCACAGGGTGATAGCTCAGAGGGCAGGAATGCATAGAAAAAAGGGGCACAGGGTAAAGGTAAACTAAGGGAAGAAGGGGGAAGAGAGCTGTTACATTATGGTTATTACAATCAGTGTCATGAAACAAAATGTGTATGAACTGCCATATGGAAAATGAATTTGCTCTGGAAACTTTCACCTAAATCACATTAAAAAAAAAAAAAAAAAAGCTTTTAGGTTCCGATGGCATAGATTGGAATTCTAGCTCTACTATAAACGAGCGTTAAATAAGAAAAGTATTTACTCTTTCTATTTCAGTTTGAGTATTTTAAGAACTTTTAAAGTAGGTGACGAACTTGGCACATAATATACACTTAGTAAATGGTAAGCCTTTTGAATATGTTACTTTTCTTTACAGTGATTATCCTTATTGAAGGAATATACTCTGAAACAGTGTCTCAATCAGAAACAGAGGCAGCATTTTAAGAGGTTTGAAGAAATAAGTTCAGAAGTATACAGAAGTTAGGTTGCTGATTAAAGAAGCCCAATGCTACATATGTCAAAAATATGATGGTAGGTTTGTCAGGTTCTTAGATAAATAAAAGAGCTTTCAGTGGATTCTTATACATAGAGATATGCTCAACAGGGCCATCCTCTTCCTTTTGGCACCTAATTATTTTGCAGAGCAATAGGACAAATGCATCTGTGAGTTCTTGTTCTGCAGAAAACTCTGATTCATATAACTTATGATCCCCAACCATTTAAATCATTAATTTGGTGAGCCTTAAATCAGAAAATTCCAGGTCCTAAAAGAAACAAATTTTCAAAGTTTACATGAATTAAATCAATGTATTTATTGAAAGCTAAAAATAGTATCCTCTCTCTGAAGGCATGGAAGTGAAACAGTCTGTGTTTATACTTAGATTAGTATTACATTCAGAAAAGTTTCTTTTTTTTCAGAAAAGTTTCTTAATTAAGGAAAAATTTGATGTAAAGTAAAATTACATCCCATTACTGTTATAGCCACCCTATAGGATAACATAGAACTGTCCCTAGTGTCTCCAAAGCTATAAATCTTCAAAGAAGCAAATTGCCACAGCTTTTTCCCACAGAGCAGTTGATGGGTTCAAACCACCAATCGTTAGCAGCTGAATGCTAACGGAGTTAGCACCTCAGTGTTTGACCACTATACTATCAATATTGTTTTATGAATGTAGTGGGTTTAGTATTATTGATTATCTTAGATTTCAGTGCTAGGGCAAAGCTATACTTTTATAATACCATTTACTTGTTTCTGTTTTACCAGATATCAAATTGCTTTATAATTTCCATGAGTTTATCTTCCTTTTTACTGAACATTTTAAGAGAGTTGTGACTTGTAGTTGAAGAATACAAAGAATCATTGTTTCATTTTGTTGTTTTGATTTAATTTGTTGTTGGTGGTGTTTTAATTTCTAACTGTGATTACATCAATATTAAAATAAATAGAAATTCTGTCTGAAAAAAACAACGAAGAAAGTGACAAAGGAAAAAAAAAATGCAACTCATATCAAAAGCAAAGGATTAAAATTTATAACAAAAAAGAAATACAATCAGGGAAAGATCAATAACTCATAGAAAATGTGCAAATATTAGACAAGTCACAGAAAAGGAAATGCAAATGACTCTTAACATATGAAAGCATCACTCATTTCACTCATCATACGGGAAATGAAAAATAGAATTACTGAGATACAATTTTCACTGAGAAAAATGACAAAAATCCCAAAATACAATACCTGTAGAGAGTAATTAGGTGATTCCGTAAAAACTCAGGCCCACACACCTTTTGCTAAGTGATTGCAGTTTAATGAGTTAGGCTACAGATATGCTAGCATTTTGTGGGAAAATTATGTATGCAGAAGGTAACTCACAGAATTGTTTTTAATAGTAAAAGTACTGGAAACAGATTACATGTCTACCAGCATGAGTCTCATAGATTATAATATTCTCACATAATTGAGTCTCTGGGTAGCACAAAACGGTTAAGTGCTCAACTAAAAGAGGAAAGGTTGGCAGTTTGAACTCACCCAGATAAACCTGAGAAGACAGATCTAGCGATTTACTTCTGAAAGGTCAAGACCATTAAAAACCCTATGGAGTAGTTCTACTCTACACACAGGGGATCACCATGAGTTAGCATCAACATGACGCCACCTAGTAACAAAAACAACTCTCATGTGCTGGAAAAATAATATATCTGTAAAAAGGAAAAAGGGAGACATTATTTGTACATTGTTTTGGAAAGATTTATTAATTATATTATCAAGTGAAAAAAAAAAAAAAAAACTAAGGTGTAAAAAACCATAGGGTGTTACATTTCTGTTAGTTTGAATATGTGCAGAATTATTGGAACTCTGGATTCTAGAGGAGCTATGATATTAAAATATGCCTCCGTCATTTTGAAAGCAGTGATAGGCTCATCTCTCTTCCCAAGATCTTCTAGTAGTGAGTCTAGCCTTAGTCAACATTGCTTGGCTTTCATGGTAAATGAGAACTGGCTTATTACAAAAAAGAACACAATCATTTAAAACCCATGGGTAGAGAGGATATCAATTTATTTATATATATATTTAAAGATTAAGGATCTCTAGTGACACGTGCCTAAGACATTTGACTGCTAACTAGAAGGCTGGTGATTCAAAAGCCTCATCCTTTCCACAAAAGGAAGATGAGGCTATCTACTTCCGTAAAGATTTACTGACTAGGAAACACAATTGGGGTCACTGTGAGTGGGACTTGATGGCAGTAGGTTTAGTTTGGTATTTATTCTAAAGTTTGGATGGTATAACTAGGACTGCAATAATAGTGATTAATAACAATACTGCCTAGGAAACCAAAAGAGGAGTCTCTATTGAGTCAGCTCTGACTCGACAGCCCACAACAACAACTACAACAACGTTTAAATAGTTTTGAACTGTATGAACAGTGTAATATGATCTAAATTATTGTCCTTGATATAATACTTTGTAAACCAAGTAAAAAGCCTAATTTATTATGTGTTCCTGCATGAAAAGGACCTCTTATGATGCAGGGTTTAGCATTTGCCTGTTAACCAAAACAGCGGTTTGAACCTACATTATGACCCTGGGAACACAACAGGGCAGTTCTATTCTGTCCTATAATTGTCGCTGAGTGGGAATCAGCTCAATGGTAATGGGTTTGTTTTTTCATTTTTGTATTTTTTTGCTTTTGATCCTAGGGAAACATTTTAGGACAACTCTATCATGCAAACATCTAACTCCTATTGCACTAGAAAGTCTAATAGGTATGTTTACCCACTGAATTTTTTCTTGGTCCTTTTATTGGAATGAGATTTTTTGTTGTAAGATGCTGTCAAGTGAGCTCCAACTCAGCAACCCTATGTACAACAGAAAAAA
>NW_006922275.1:655408-662813 GCF_000298275.1 Orycteropus afer afer | reverse complement strand
AAGTGTTCTGGAATTCCCATTCTTCTCAGTGTGATTCACAATTAGTTATAATCCACTCAGTTGAATGTTTTTGCATAATCTATAAAACACAAGTAATCATCTTTCTGGTATTCTTTCTTTCAGCCAAGATCCACCTGACATCAGCAATGATATCCCTCATTCCATGTCCTCTTCTGAATGCAGCTTGCATTTCTGGAAGTTCCTGTCAATATACTGCTGCAAATGTTTTTTTTAATTATCTTCAGAAAAATTTTACTTGCATGTGATATTCATGATATTGTTCAATATTTTCTACATTCTGTGAGATCACCTTTCTTTGGAATTAGTAATATGGATCTCTTCCAGTCATCTAGCTAGGTAGCTGTCATCCAAATATCTTGGCAAAGATGAGTAATTGCTTCCAGTGTGGCATCCATTTGTTGAAACATCTCAATGGGTATTCTGTCAATTCCTGGAGCTTTGTTTTTGACAATTCCTTCAGTATAGCTTTGACTTCTTCCTTCAATACCATTGGTTCTTGATTGTATGCTGCCTCCCAAAATAGAAGAACATTGACCAATTATTTTTGGTACAATGACTCTGTGCATTCTTTCCATCTTCTTTTGATGTTTCCTGCATCATTCAATATTTTGCTCATAGAATCTTCAATATTACAACTCTAGACTTGGGTTTTTCCTTCAGTTCTCTCAGCTTGAGAAATTCTGAGTTTGTTCTTCCCCTTTTCATATTTCATTATAATAATTGATGTTTGCCATCTCAAACTGCTCTTTGAAATCTTCTGTTCAGCTCTTTTATCTGGTCAGTTCTCGCATTTGCTTTAGCTACTCTCTGTTCAAGAGTAAGTTTCAGAATCTCTCTTGGCATTCATTTTTGTTTTTTCTTCCTTTTGTACCTTTTCAATGACCATTTGCTTCTTTATATGTGATATTCTTGATGTCATCCCACAATTCATGTGTTTTTTGGTCATTGGTGTTCAATGAGTCAAATCTGTTCTTCAGATGGTCTCCAAATTCAGGAGAGATATAATCAAGGTCATATTTGGTCTCTCATGGACTTGTTAAAATTGTCTTCAGCTTCAACTTGAACTTGCATATGAGCAATTAATGGTCTGTTCCACATTTATCTCCTGGCCTTGTTTTGAATAAAGATATTGAGCTTCCCTATTGCCTCTTTCCACAGATGTAGTCAGCCTGAATTCTTTAGTATTTGAGGCAAAGGTTCATATGCTAACACTGTTGATGAGTGCAAAGCCAGGGAAGCAGAAGTAAGAGAAAAAAGTAATGAAACCAAGAAGGGTTTTACTTCCTCAATCCACCATTCCATGTGTATAAAATCTTTAGAATGCTATTATTTCTCTCATTCTTCCTGCCCCCCCCCCGACACACACACCCCTCCAACTCCTGAATTTTTCTAGAGGAGCAAGATTTTATTCCATTTTTTGTTATTGTTGTTAAATTTATTCATTTTATTCTCCCTTCTGCGTATATTTTGGCATTCTGCTTCAAGTTCATTTGTTTGCAGAACTTTTTCAAGCACTTTCTTCAAACTGTGTACATGGAAGGTATAATTTCTGGGTTAGTACTGTTTCCTATATACTGTCTGCACCTCAAAGACATTTTTCAAAGGACAAGTTCACTTTCTTTGGATGGTACTTTCCCCTTCATTATTTCTCCTCTATATTTCTTGTAATCCTTTTAGAACTTCAATTTTTCTTAATCTTGTGACCCAGGCCTTCCAACTTCTCTCGCTTCTTTTTTTCATAGAATTGCTGAGAAATGGAGTAGACTCCTCTAAAGAGGTCCCTTGTGGTCTTGTGGTTGATCCAATGCCTGTGGGAAATCAACATCTCAACATACTCATATCCTATCATCTGCTCAAAAACCTGCAAAATTACAATTACAGCAATCAGGAAATAATGCTGTATGCCATTTAGCCATGATTTCTATTTTTCTTTTTTGCCCCCCTCATTAGTGATATTTCTTCCTCAACAGTGTTACAAACAGTTTCTTTTATTTTTGTCTAGTCATTTCCTTTAATTTGGAAATTATATTTTCTTATTCCAAAAGGTTTTTTTTTTTTTTTTTTTTTAGCAAATGAGGTACCTATAATTGCCTCTCTTTAAATATTATTTTTGGCTTGAAGTTTTACTCTAGTTCCTTCAATAATCCTGCCTCAGCAGGATTAACTGTTCTGGTTCTTGGCTTGGATTTTACTCTTCAAGTTACTTAGATCAGGATCAGTACTATTTTTTTTTGATTACTTACAATTTGCTATTCCCATAGAACTCATTTTGGTCAGATTTTGGTAGTTTTTCTAGAAGTGGCAAGTCAACAAATTGAGGGAACCATAGTATTTTGTCCTAGAAGGTAAATGATTAATCTGGCAGACTATGAGCTCTCTGCTGGTGCAAAGAAAAGATTCTTCACCACATATGCCTTCCCTGGTGTAATCAGCACATAGGCATCCCTGTCTCACTCATATGGACCAGTGCATTCTCATTGGAAGTCTACTGGATCCAGAGAGTTACCTGGGCTGTTTCTATAACCACATGCAATAAGATGCATGCAAATAGCTGCACTCCCATGTTGTTATTGTTCTTAGGTACAGTAGAGTTAATTCTGAATCATAGCAACCCTATGTACAACAGAACAAAACACAGCCCTGTCCTGCCTCATCCTCACAAATCTTGATATGTATGAGCCCATATTTCAGCCACTGAGTCAATCCATGTAATTGAGAGTCTGCCCCTTTTTCTTTTATGCTCCAATTTACCAAGCATGATACCTTTTTCCAGGGACTGGTCCCTTTTTACCTCATGATCAAAGTAGATGAGATGAAGTCTGCCCATTCTGGTATCTAAAAACCATTCTGGCTGCACTTCTACCAGGACAAATTTGTTCATTTTTCTGGCATTTCATGGTATTTTTGGTATTCTCCCCTAACACAACAAGTTGAAAGCATTAATTCTTCTTCAGTCTTCCCACCCATCATCCCATGTTCCCATCCATATGAGGTAACTGAAAGTTCTATACTTGGTTTAGGCACACCTCAGTCTTCAAAATAATGTCTTTGCTCTTCAGAACTTTAAAGAGGTACAGCAGATTTTCTAGTGCAGTAAGACATCTGACTTCTTGACTTCTGTTTCCATGAGTCTCAATTGTGAGTTCAAGTAAAATGAAATCTTTGACAACTTCAATCTTTCTTCCACTTATCATGATGTTGGTTACTAGTCATGAGGAAGAGCTTAAAACACATCCATTTCACCTAACCTTCACCTATTATTGGTGATTAATTTAACTTTTCCAATGCATCTTTTTCACTGGAGTTTTGCCATGGAAAACAGTTTAGTTCAGGGAGTCTTATTCAAAGTAATCAAAGTTTCTTTCAGATGAGTGTGTTATACAGATTATTTTCATAAATTTAAGATCTAGAGGTTACATGTAAATAGAACTACAGTGGGAAATATGCAATAGAAATCTATACAAGAAACAGAGGAGTAATTAATTCAAAAAGAGAAAGGGCAAAGAAAAAACTTTAATGATAAAATGATATACAAACTGCATTTTGAAGGATAAATTGTATTTTTTAGGAATACAGTTGTTCTTAGGTACAGTAGAGTTAATTCTGAATGCTTTGAATTGTCTTCTCCATATTATTATATAATCTATAAAATTTTAATTATATGAATTTTAATAATAAATGAATCACTAGATACCCTCCCACACTAATATAATGCCCTGATGGGTTTAATAATTTAAAAAAAGGCAAACCATTATTCTTTATTCCATTATTGTTAGACTATTTAAGTACTTCTCTAAAATATTTTAATGTTTTTAAATTATTTGGCATTGAGTAACTACATCAACTAAGCCAAATTATTACTCTGAATAAATTAGATTAAATTTACAGAGCACAGTAATTGGTAGTTCTTCCTTTTATCATTGGATACCTTGTTTATTCAGAAAGTAAGAAAGATATTCCTGAAAACAAAACAACTGTTCCTGTTTCCTGATCTATACAAAGTATGGTCCTGGATGAAGGGAGTAACAACAGTAAGTATGGATGGGGAGCATGGTAGCAGAGGATGACCTCATTCTCTCATACATTTATGAGCCTGGAAAATCTAAGATGTAACTTCTTTGTTGTTTTCATTATTATGAACTAGATAGAGGAGAAATTATCTTTAGTGTGCTGTTTAAGAGCATGAATCACACTTTACAAGCCATTCTTATCAGCCCATAATGGAAACTAATCTTCTAATAAGACACTGTGTCTTTCCGTATAATCCAGTGAAGTACACAGCGGTTCAAGCCTTAATAGAAAATGATTGTCTTTTGCTGAGGTGACCTTTTAACCCAAGCTACAGTCCAAGTTTATCTATGTGTTTTATTGGTATGCCTATAACCTTGTTTTCAAAGAATATATAGTATTATTACAAGATATTATTAGACTACTTTTCCATTATTAAAATTAATAATAAAATATGCACAATATAAATAGGCTTTGAATGCCTAACACCAGTGTGAATGATTCAGCATGCGGTAGCACATATCTCACCCAGAACACCTGTCTACACTATATAAATACAATAAATAATACTTTGTATTTCCCTTTGTTTCCTGTTTTTAAAAGGTGAGCCCTTTGAGCTTCACTGGCAATGATGACATTAGCCCTGACTGAATTTGCCAAGGAAAATCACTTGTACATACCAATTTTAATGTTGTTCTCTAAGGTTATATTTAATCCAATTTATTTATAGGTTATAGAGCTTTTCTTATTTGCAGTAAATCTTGCTGAGTCAATATACACATGCATGCACAGACACATACAACACTCAGCTATATATAGTAACAGTAAATAGACAATTTAAACAACATTTTAGGAATACTTAAGAATAATTCTTAAATAACCCTGGAAAGATGTTTCCCTGTGTTTTGTTGACTATGCAAAGGCATTTGACTATGTGTATCATAACAAATTATGGATTGAATAACATTGCAAAGAATGAGAATTCCAGAACCCTTCCTTGTGCTCATGAAGAATCTGTACATAGACAAAAACACAGTCATTCAAACAGGACAAGGATAGGCTGCAAGGATAGGTTTAAATTCAGGGTATGTGTGCACCAGGGTTGTATTCATTTACCATACTTATTCCATCCATATACTGAGCAAATAATGTGAGAAACTGGACTCTATGAAGAACATGGCATGAGGTTTGTAGGAAGAGTCGTTAACAACTTGCAAAATACAGATGACATGACCTTTCTTGTTGAAAGTGAAGAAGACATGAAGCACTTACTGATGAAGATAGATAATCTTCTAATAAGATGCTGTGTCTTTCTGTATAATCCATTGAAGTGCATAGTGGTTCAAGCCTGAATAGAAAATGATAATCTTTTGCTGAGGTGAACTTTTAATCCAAGCTACAGTCCAAGTTCATCTGTGTGTTTTACTGGTACACCTACAAACCTTGTTTTCAAAGAATAGATAGCATTATTACAAGTCATTATTAGACTACATTTTCATTATTAAAAAAATAATAATAAAATATGCACAATATAAATAGGCTTTGAATGCCTAACACCAGTGTGAATGACTACAGCTTTCAGTGTGGATTACACTTCAACATAAAGAAAACAAACATCCTCACAAGTGGATCAATAAGCACCACACAATAAATGGAGAAAAAAATGGAAGTTATCAAGGATTCATTTTACTTGTATCCACAATCAACGTTCAAGGAAACACCAGTCAAGAACTCAAATGACACATTGCACTGGTCAAAACTACTGTTCAAGTTCTCTTAAAAGTTTTAATGAGCAAGGAAGTCACTTTGTAGACTAAGGTGTACCTGACCCAAGCCATGGTATATTCAGTAGCCTCATGTATCAGTTACCTCTAGTGACACTTTAACAAATATACCACAAATGGGATGGCTTTACCAGATATATATATACACACACACACGTACACATACACATAATTATTACAAATAACAAAACATATCCATACCTTCAGTTAGAATATGGTTCAAAATAAATTTGGTCTACTTTATTGAGAGCAAGTGTGTATCATTATCCAGGTAATTTGAACTGAATAAATAACAGCTTAAATAATTTGAAGACCTGAAGTTATTTAAATTGGTTGTCTCATTCCCCTAAGTTAAAGCAAAAATGCATAAGACTGCTTCTGTATATGATTGGCATCATTGATTGATGTGAATGAAGTTATTTGAAATACTAGCAGAACATAATGTAATTCATGCACAAGGTAAGTATATTCATTTTTCAGTGTTTTTACAAATTAATCCCTTTCATGTAGAAACCATCTGTGTTCTGGTCTCATAGTTGGACTAATTGGCAAGTCAAAATCTTAATGTATAGTTATTAAAAAACTAATTATCATTTTTCTAAGGTGTTAATTTAAAAAAAAAAGGAGTCTTATCTTTTCAATTATCAATTGATTTCAAGGTTCGAGAGCTCTTTCCTTTGATTTAGAAATTAAAATATGACAAAACTGAAGAACGAAAGTTGTTCAGTGGAAGAAGAGGTCAGATTTCAAGCAAAGGCATTGCTCATCTCTAGGAGACCTAGAATCAAAGTATAAAAAGAATTTGCCTATACGGCAGAGAATAATAAGCATCCTAATCAAATGAAAGAATGACTCTAGGTTGTGGGAACTAAAGAAAATTGTAGAAATCAGAACTGATATTCAGAAGGTAGTTTAAGAGACATAAAAGAAGAGATGTGTCTTTTCTTCTTCCAGCAGTAGACTCCAAAAGGAATTTTTAAATTGAAGACACCTCTCAAATGGGCTTAATATTACATAAAGTGTGTAATTAAACTATATTCCTTTAATGCATCTGCCATTCATATTCTGAACCTGCCTGTGTTCTAAACTGTATGAGACATGATCTTGTGAAATGTTTAAATTCAAGTTATTATTTGACATAAGTAGTGCTAAATAATAAGAAAGTGGACCAGTAATTGAATAAATTTAAATACTAATTATCAAGAACAAGAGAGCATGAGACTTTGACAAGAATTGCACTATGGGAATGAAATTCAAAAAAATGAAAAAGAAAATGTTAAACGAACACTTATCATCACATATTGTCCCTCTGTTGTTGTTATTGTTGTTAGGTGCTGTCAAGTTGTTTCTGACTCATAGCGACCCCATGCACAGCAGAACAAAACACTGCTAGATCCTTCACCAGCTCTATGATCCCTGCTATACTGGAGCTGATCATTGCAGCCTCCATGTCAATCCATCTCGTTGAAGGCCTCCCCTCCTTCGTCGACCCTCCACCCCACCAAGCATGACATCCTTCTCCAGGGAATGGTCCCTTCTGACAACATGACCAAAATAGGTGAGACGAAGTCTGGCCATTCTTGCTTCCAAGG
>NW_006922275.1:654449-655308 GCF_000298275.1 Orycteropus afer afer | reverse complement strand
GACCCATAGTTGCAACCACTGTGCCAATCCACTTCATTGAGAGCCTTTCTCTCTTTTGCTGACCTTCCACCTTACCTAGCATGAGATCCTTCTCCAGGGAATGGTCCTCTCTTACAAGACCAAAGTAGGTGAGACAAAGTCTGACCATTTTCGCTTCCAAAGAGCATTCCAGCTGTGCTTATTCCAGGACAAGTTTGTTAGCTCTTCTGCAGTCCATAGTGCTTTCAGTATTCTTTGCCAACACCACAACTCAAAAACATCAACTCTTCTTTGATCTTCCTTATTCATTGTTCAGCTTTCATATGCATATGAGGCAAGTGAAAATATGATGGCTTGGGTTAGTCTTACCTTAGTCTTCAAAGAGACGTCTTTGCTCCTCAATACTTTAAAGAGGTCTTTTGCAATAGATCTGCCTAGTGCAATAGATTGTCCACTTACTTGACGGCTGCTTTCATTGGTGTTGACTGTGAAAACAATATTAAATCTTTGACAAATCTATTATTTTCTCTATTTATCTTTTCTTGCTGTTCTTTTTCTAATTACTGGAGATGTTGCTTTAAAGTGTTGATTCTGTCTCTTCTTTTTTGATGTGTGCATTTATTGCTACAAATTGGCCTCTGATCACTGCTTTTGCTGTATTCCAAAGATTTTGATAGGTTGTGTTTTCTTTCTCGTTTGATTCAAGGAATTTTTTAATATCATTTTTTTATTTCTTAAATTACCTAGTCGTTCTTAAGGAGGGTGTTGATCACTTACCATGTTTGCTCTTTTTCCGTTGGTCTTCCTATTGTTGATTTCTAATTTGATAGCATTGTGATCTGAGAAGATGCTTTAATTTATTAAGGCTTTATTTTTTATT
>NW_006922275.1:651037-651650 GCF_000298275.1 Orycteropus afer afer | reverse complement strand
CATGGTACTTTCAAGATTCTTCACCAGCACCACAACCCAAAAGCGGCAACTCTTCTTCAGTCTTCCTTATTCATTATTCGGCTTTTACATGCATAGGAGGCAATTGGAAATATGGCTTGTGTCAGGCACACCTTAGTCCTCAAGGAGAAATCCTTGCTCCTCAGCACTTGAAAGAGTTCCTTCGCAGTTGACTTTCCCAATGCTACATGTCGTTTAATGTCCTGACTGCTGCTTCCATTGGCATCAATTGTAGAACCAAGCAACGTGAATTCTTTGATGACTTCAATCTTCTCTCCATTTATTGTGATACTGCTCATTGGCCCAATTGTGAGGATTTTTGTTTTCTTTATATTGAGACGTAATCCATACTGAAGACTGTATTATTCAACCTTCATAAGTAAGTGCCTTGTCATCCTCACTTTCAGCAAGCAAAGTTGTATTGTCTGCATATCTCAGGTTGTTAATGATTCTTCTTCCAATGCTGATACCACGTTTTTCTTCATATAGTCCAGCTTCTCGGATTATTTGCTCAGCATATAAGTGTGGGCAAATGATACAACGCTGATGCACTCCCTTCTTGATTTTAAACCATGTAGTGTCCCTTTGTTCAGTT
>NW_006922275.1:644492-648343 GCF_000298275.1 Orycteropus afer afer | reverse complement strand
CTCATAGTAACCTTATATCCAACAAAACGAAACATTGCTCAGTACTGTGCCATTCTCATAATCCTTTGTATGCTTGAGCCCATGTTACAGGAACTGTGTCAATCCAACTCATTAAGTGTCTTTCCCTTTCTCACTGATTCTCTGCTTCACCAAGCATGACATCCATCCCCAAGGAATGGTCCATTCTACTAACATGCCTGTCTTCATTCTCTAATGCTGCTATAACAGAAATAGTGCAAATGGATAGCTATAAAAAACAGGGCTTTATTCTCTTACAGTTTAGGAAGCTAGAAGTCCAAGTTTAATGTGCCAGCTCTTGGGTCTGGGTGAAGGCCCCTTCACATTGGGCTTCAGCTTTGACCCTGTTTCAGGCCCAGTAGAGCAGGAGGTTTTTACTGACTCATGCAGCTGTTGGCTACGGAGGCTTATCAACCCAAGATCAACAAGGAAAATGACACAGTCCCAAGATTAGCAGAAAATATGATAGGCCACTAGTTCAGGTCCAGGAACAATCCCAAGATCAGCAGGAAACATGGCAGACCATTGAAATGAAGACTCAGCTAAATGCAGGCTCCAGAAGTGCCAAAAGCTAGAGACATTCCCAAACCTTCTACTTATCTACTGGAAGCAGACCACACCCTAAAAGCAGCTATTCAGTTCCTTATAGCACTTTTCCTCATGGAGGTGATTACCAATCTCATAAGGGGGAATAACTACATCCAGCAGCCCAACCACTCAAAACCGTGGCCCAGCCAAGTTGAAACACAACTTTAACTACCACTATAACAAAAGTAGATAAGATAAGTCTGGCCACTCTCACTTGTGAGATGAAATATGGTCATTCTCTTCTATGGTCTTCCTTATACATTGTCCAGCTTTCACATTCTTATGGGGTGACTGAAAATATCATGGCTTGAATTAGGTGTGCCTTAGTCTTAAAAGTAACATATCTGTTCTTAACACTTTAAAGAGGTCTTTTGCAGCAGATTTTCACAATGTAGTATATCTGATTTCTTGACAGTTTCTTCCTTGGGAGTTCACTGGGGATTCAAGTAAGATGAAACCCCTGACAACATCAAACTTTTCTCCAATTATTGTGATGTTATCTACTGGTCCAGTTGTAAGGATTTCTGTTTTCCTTATGTTGAGGTGTAATTCGTACTGAATGCTGTAGTCTTTGATATTCATCCGTAAATATTTCAAGATATCATTACTTTAAGCAAGCAAGGTGTGTGTCACCTGCATATCAAAGGTTGTTAATGAATCTTCCTCCAATTCTGATGTTGTGCTCCTCTTCATATAGTACAGCATGATGGATTATTTGCTGTGCATGTAAATTGAATAAGTACAGTGAAACTATACAACCTTGATGCACACCCTTCCTGATTCTAAACCATGCAGTGTCCCCTTGTTCTGTTTGAATGACAGCATCTTGGTCTATGTAGAGGTACCTCGAGAGCACAATTAAGTGTTCTGGAATTCCCATTCTTTGCAGAATTTCATGTCATTTGTTATGATCCACAGTCAAATGCCTTTGCATAGCCCATAAAAACAAGAAAATATCTTTCTGGAGACTTCCGGTAAGATGGCAGAATAGGCAGACAAGCTACACAGACCCTTTTCAACAAAAAGAGAATGAAATTGACACAGATACAGGAAATAATCCTGGAGCCTTGAGCTATGAAAGGAAAGATAGAGAAGTGGATTAAGCGTCAACTACTAGAAGAACTGGAATTAAAACAGTGAGTAAGGAGACAAAAGGAGCTGCAGACTGTCAGCTGTCCTGAAGGTACAGGCAATCTGAATATTTCCAAGTTGTGTTATGACCTGAGAATTAACCTCAAAGTTGAACCTGTTTACCAAGGGCTGCATGGACTACTGCATGGGTGGCTGACAACTGGAAAAGGAAAGAGTAAAGGAGAAAAACTGAGCTGTGGACTTTAGGCTGTCTGGAGAGTGCAGTCATTTTGAATGTTTACAAGTGGCAGCCATTTTACATATATAAAGTGACAGAATTCTCATTCAGATTCCAGGGACCAAAGAATAGGCTCCACTTGCTAAAGACAGCATGAACATATATGAGACACTGACAATTGGAAAGGAGACAGGTGGTGAGTACATAAATGTTGCCAAATAGCTAATAAAGGAGCACAGTACCCTGCTTACTCAGATAAATCCAAACAAAACAAAGAAAATTAAAATCTTGGGTGAATAACTCCAACATAAACTCACCAATTAAATATAAACACAAAAATGTCACAATGTCTTGAAGACAGCAGACCATCACAGTCCACACAAAGAAGCAAGATAAAGCAGAAGAAACAAGGGACCAGAACACAGAACCAGAATACACTCTTGAGAAAGAAGCAGAATTGGAACTCCCTGATAAAAAATTCAAAAGAATTATATTTAGGTACCTTCAACAGACTGAGAGACAGATCAAGGAAAACACTGATAGAATTGAGGAAAACACAGAGAAAACCCTAAAACAATCTCAGAAGAAAATACAAGAACAAAATGACAAAATAAGTGAAAAATTAGGAATGATACAAAATCTACATATAGAAATCCAGAAGATCAATATAAAACTCTCAGTAATAGATAACACATTGTACAGGCAAATGAGTAACTGTATCAATGGAGGACAGTATTAGTGATATTGAAGAAAAACACCTAAATATTCTTTGGAAAAAGATCATTCAGAAAAAAGATCATAACAAAATGAAAAAAAAGCCTAAGGTTCATGTGGGATACCATAAAAAGGAATAACCTACCTAAAATAGAAATTCCAGAACAGGAAGAGGCAAATAAAACCACAGGGAAAATTGTCAATTTTTTATTGGAAGAGAACTTCCATCATATGATGAAAGAAGAGATATCTATTCAAGAAGTCCAATGAACCCCAAACAGGATAGACCCTGAAAGAAAATCACCAAGTCATACCATCATCAAACTCACCAAAACCAAAGACTAAGAAAGAATCTTGAAAGCAGGATGGGAAAAATGAAACATTATCTACAAAGGGCAAGCAACAAGACTAAGCTCTGATTTCTCAGCAGAAATGGTGCAAGCAAGAAGGCAATGGGATGGTTTATATAAAACCCTGAAAGGAAACATTTCCAAACCCAGGATTATATACCTGGCAATGTTGTCCCTCAAGTATGATGGTGAAATTAGATTTCCAGATCAGCAGAAAGTAAAGGAAATTGTCAAAACCAGACCAACTTTACAAGAGATGCAAAAGGGAGTAATTTGGACAGAAAACCAACAACAGCAAACAACAACAGACCATTAACGCACTTGATGATATAACCCAGAAACCAACTTAGTTATGGAAATATCCAAAATAAATAAGCTTAAAAGATTGTAAAGAGGGAACAAGAAACATCAACTGGCAAATGAAGACCACTACAAACATTTCATAAGATCATGTTTCATACAGTTACAAGGTAACCTTGAAGAAAAATGATAAACCTTCACATCAAAATAAAAAGAGGACAAGCACAAATATTTAGCAAATACCAAAACAACAGCAACAAAGAAGTGATAACACAGAGAATTATATGCTCAGCACAAAAAATGATATGAAAAAAAATCAATAAAAACACACACAAAAAAAGCATAGCAAAATGATAGCAACAAATTCACACCTGTTGATAAATACACTGAATGTTGATGGATAAAATGCACCACTCAAGAGAAGGAGAGTTGGAAATTGGATAAGAAAGCAAAACCCATCAATATGTTGTCTACAAGAGACACACCTTAGAGACAAAGAAAAAAATAGACTAAATATCAAACGTTAGAAAAAGATTTTTCAAGCAAATGGCAACCAAAAAAGAGCAGAAGTG
>NW_006922275.1:637390-640562 GCF_000298275.1 Orycteropus afer afer | reverse complement strand
GGCTGTTACCTATGCACCAGGTGCATCTCGCTGGGTTTTAAACACCAGAGGCTCAGCCTCAAAACTCACGTCTACATGTCACCACAGTAGGACAAACCAACAGACAAGTTTGTCCTGCTGTTGGAGACCTCTCTTATCCCCCCCACCTGGGTGGAGATTAGAAGTTGGTATTTTGGAAATATTAATAAAATTGACAAACCACTGGCAAATTTAACAAAGGGAAAGAGTGAGAGAATACAAACAGAATGGATAAAAATCAAATTGGGCAATGTTACAACAGAACCAACAGAAATTGAAAGGATAGCAGGATACTATGAAGAACTATACTACAACAAATTTGAAAATCTAGAAGAAATGGAGAGATTTCTAGAAACACACTACTTACCTACACTAACACAGACTGAGATGGAAAATTTGAACAGACTCATAAAAAAGAAAAAAAATGAGCAGGTCACAAAAAAATTAACAATATTAAAGTCCTGGCCCAGGCGTTTACCTGGAGAATTCTACCAAATATTCAGAGAAGAACTGACACCAATCCAACTCAAACTACTCCAGAACATAGAAAAAAATGGAATCCTCCCAAATTCTTTTTATGAAGCAAGCATAACCTTCATACCAAAACCAGGCAAAGACATCACTCAAAAGGAAAACTACAGACCAATATCCCTCATGAATATAGGTGCCAAAATCTTCAACAAAATCCCAGCCAAAACATTCCAGACACATCCAAAACTTAATACATTATGATTAAGTGGGGTTCATATCAGGTGTGCAAGTATGGTTAGAAAAACTATCAACATCGTCCACCACATAAATAAAACAAAGGAAATAATCACATGATCATAATATCAGTTGATGCAAAAAAGGCATTTGATAAAATCCAACACCCATTCCTCATCAAAATTATTAGATAAATAAGAATAGAAGGGACATTCCTCAACATAATAAAGGGCTTCTATGCACAACCAACAGCCAACATTATTCTCAATGGAGAGAGACTGAAACCATTCCCCTTGTAAACAGACACCAGACGAGGATGCCCTCTATCACCACTTCTATTCAACATTGTACTAGAAGTCCTAGCCAGAACAATAAGGCAAGAAAGGGAAATCAAAGGGATCCAAATGACAAGGAAGACGTCAAACAATCCCTATTTGCTGATGATATGATCCTATACCTAGAAAACCCAAGTGACTCAGCCAAAAAACTACTAGGACTAATTGAGAGATTTAGCATTATGGCAGGATATAAGATCAACATCCAAAGATCAGTTGGATTCCTATACACCAGCAAAGAGATTTCTGAAAAAGAAATAGGAAAATCAATACCATTTACCATAGCTTCCAAAAAAAAAAAAAAAATACTTGGGAATACATCTCAGTAGGGACACAAAAGACCTGTACAAAGAAAACTAGGAGTCACTACTACAAGAAACTATAAGAGATCTATGTAAATGGAAGAACATATGATGGTTGTGAATAGGAAGACTGAATACTGTGAAAACATCAGTACTATCCAAAGCAATTTATACATTCAATGCAATCCCAAACTAAATTCCCTCAGTATTTTTTAATGATATGAAAAAGCCAATCACTAATCTTATATGGAAAGGAAAGAGACCTCAAATAAGGAAAGCACTATTGAATAAGAAGAACAAAATAGGAGGTCTCACACTACCAGATCTCAAAACCTACCATACAGTCACAGTACTCAAAGCAGCCTGGTACTGATAAAATGACAGACACATAGACCAGTGGAACAGAATTGAGAACCCAGAAATAGATACATTGACCTATGGTCAGCTAATTTTTGACAAAGGCCTGAAATCCATTAAATGAGGAAGAGATGGTCTCTTTAACAACTGGTGCTGGCAAAATTGGATATCCATTTGTAGAAAAATGAAACAGGATCTATACATCACACAACACACAAAAACTAACTCCAGATGAATCAAAGACTTAAATGTGAAATCTTAAATTATAAAACTCCTCAACAAAAGAATAGTGAAAATTTTGGGGCCCTAATTTATAGCATAAATAGACTGTCAAGCATAACCCAAAATGCATAAAGAGCTAAAGATAAACTGTTATCTTTATAAATGGGACCTTCTGAAAATTAAATTTTTATGTGTTTCAAAAGACTTCTCCAAAAGAATAAAAAGAGAACCTACAGATAAGGAAAAAAATATTCGGCAATGACATATATCTGACAAGATATTTATCTCTATAATATATAGAAAACCCCAACACCTCAACAAGAAAAAGATTAACAATCCAATTTAAAAATGGGCAGAAGATATGAATAGACACTTCACCAAAGAGGACATTCAGGCGACCAACAAACACACGAAGAAATGTTCATGATCATTAGCCAGTAGAGAGCTGCAAATCAAAACAAATGTGAGATACCATTTCACTCCAGCACTAACATAAAAGTTCAACAAGACAGAAAATAACAAATGCTAGACAGGGTGTGGCAGTATCACTATGGAAGTAGGAATGCCCAACCTTCCTTCCGAGGAGTGGCTGGTGGGTTTGAACCTCCAGACTTCTGGGATACTGCCTCAGAAACCTAAGGAGGGGTCGCTATGAGTCGGGGCCAACTCGATGGCAAATAACAACAACAACAACAACAGACAGGGTGTGGAGAGATTGGGACTCTCATATGCTGCTAATGGGACTGTAAAATGATACAACCACTGTGGAAAGCAGTATGGCAATTCCTTAAGAAGATGAAATTAGAAATACCATCTGATCCAGCAATCCCATAACAAAGTATATATATTGTAAAGAAGTAAGAGCCAGGACAAGATCAGACATATGCACATCCACATTCATTGCAGCACTATTTACAACAGCAAAATAATGGAAGCAACCTAGGTGCTCATCAACAGAATAATGGATAAGCAAACTATGGTACATACACAAAATGGAATACTATGCAACACTAAAGAATAATGTAGACTTTGCAAAACACTGCATAACGTGGATGAACTTGGAGGTCATTATGCTGAGTGAAATAAGTTAATCACAGAAGGACAAATATTGTATTAGTTCATTAGTGTAAAAAGTCAAGGAAAAATTTATATATGGAAGGAAACTTTCTTTGTTGGTTTCCAAGGGTGGGAGGGGAGGGGAGGAAACACTGTAAAAATTAAAAATAAAAAAAA
>NW_006922275.1:632668-636335 GCF_000298275.1 Orycteropus afer afer | reverse complement strand
ATCAGGCAGTGTTTCATTCTTTTGTGCATGGGGTCGCTATGAGTTGGAAACAACTCAACAGCACTTAACAACAACAAAAAATCCTTCAATATTGCAACTCTAGGCTTGAAGTTTTCTTCAGTTCTTTCATTTTGAGAAATCTTGAGTGTGTTTTTCCCTTTTAGTTTTCTAACACCAGGTCTTTTAACATTTCATTATAATATTTTACTTTGTTTTCTCCAGCTGTCCTTTGAAATCTTCTATTCTGCTCTTTTATTTCATCATTTCTTCCATTCACTTTAGCTACTCTCCATACAAGAGCAAGATTCAGAGTCCCTTCTGACATCTATTTTGATATATATATTTTTTCCTTTCCTGTCTCTTTAATGATCTTTTGTTTTCTTCTTGTGTGATGTTCTTGATGTCATCCCACAACTCATCTAGTATAATCATTAGTGTTCAAAGCATCAAATCTATTCTTCAGATGGTCTCTTAAATTCAGGTGGGATATGTCAAAGTCGTATTTTGGATTTTGTAGACTTGTTTTAATTTTCTTCATCTTCAACTTGAAGTTGCATGTGAGCAATTGCTGCTCTGTTCCATAGTCAGCTCCTGACCTTGTTTGATGATACGAGCTTCTCTGTAGCTTCTTTCCAGAGATGTACTAGAACTGATTCCTGTGAATTCTGTCCAGTGAGATCTTCATATATAGCCACCATTTATGTTGTTGACAAAATGTATTTGCAATGAATAAGTATTGGTCTTCCAAAATTCTATCATGTGATCTCTGGCATTATTTCTACCACCAGGCCATATTTTCCAAATGCCAGTGATATTCGTTTATTTCTAAACTACACATTCCAATAACCAGTAGTCATTAATACAATCTTGATTGAATTTTTGGTCAATTTCAGACTGTAGAATTTGGTAAAAATATTCAATCTCATCATCTTTGGTTTCCATGGTTGGTGCATAATTTTGAATAATAGTCATATTTACTGGACTTTCTTGTAGATACATGGATATTTTACCATCACTGACAACATTGTACTTCGGAATAGATCTCGAAACATTCTTGGTGAAGAAGACTGTGACCCCATTTCTCTTCTATTTGTCATTCCTGAGATAGTAGATCTTTGATTGTCTGATTCAAAATGTCCAATACCAGTCCACTTCTTCTCACTAATGCCTAGGATATCAATCTTTATGTTTTCCACTTCATTTTTTGATGTTTTCCAATTTTCCTAGATTCATACCTCATACATTCCACATTCCAATTATTAGTGGGTATTTATAGCTGTTTCATCACATTTTCAGTCATGCCCTTTCAGCACATGGATGTCTCAGTAGCTTTACTCCATCCATCTCCTTAAGGTTTACTCTGTTTTGAGGGGGAAGCTCTTTCCTTGTTGTATTTGAAGAAAGCCTTTCAACTTGAGGGGCTTATCTTCAGGCAATATATCAGATAAAGTTTCACAGCTATTCATAAAGTTTTCTAGTACTATATCAGAGAGTTTTCACTGTTATTCATAAAGTTTTCACTACCTAATATGAAGGTATAGTCTGAACAAATGTGTTGAGTTAAAATGAGAAAATTTGTGCAAAATATAATAGAAAAATAACTTTTCAAGAATATAAGACTTCCAATACTCCAGTGAGAATGGTGAGTTTATTAGTAATAAGATAATAAATATTATGCTCATCCCTTCCCTTCTCCATATATGCACTCATAACTTAGGCACATGCTAAAAGGAAGCAAATAAGAGGGGATCATTCAGAATTGGAATGGAACAGCACAGGATTTTTTATTTAAATGTTTCATACTGGTTTTGTCTCCACTTTTCTAGGAGGCTATATTTTCCTCTTAATATATAAGAAATAGAATTCTGTGTAAAACATATATCCACCCAGTGAATGGGGCTGGGTGAAAAATAATGCTATAAAATACACTCACAGACCCATAGAATTTCTGGGCTTAGCAGGAATTTAAAATCTGTTTCATGAGCAGATACATCAGTTGCTCAAAAATCAGTTTCTTGACAAATGCATATCAAGGCTCTGCATTAGCCCTTTTCATGATGGTGAATTTTCAAGGCCTGACGCTCTGTATCTTCTACAGAATTCTGTTATAAATTATTTCCTTTTATAGAACTCTCCCTCTATGTTACTTTAATTTATAGTCATAAATCCTAATTCCACTAAGTGAAGTCTTAATGATGTACAAAATTTCATTTGAAAGCAACTACTATAACATACTCAGAAAAAAAATATTCCTCTAGCCTTCTATTATTTTTAAAATAGAATTATTTTTCAAACTTTTATCTCATAATTATTACCTGGATATATATGATTTGTTGAGATCTCTTCTTACATGTGATAGCTGTAGATCATTATATTACTGCAAATTCATAGAAAAAAAATCAAAGGCTAACATCTCTATGAATTTATGTAAATTTCTTATAAAATATTGCAAAATAAAACGTGTGCTATGTACTTTAAATGAGATTATTAGTATAAATCACAAAGGGATGAATCAAAAGTGAAATTCTTTCTCTTTGTAGATTGTTGTACGTCATATGTTATACATCATATAACATTTCAGGAGCTCTGGTAGCATAGTGCCTAAGGTATTTGACTGATAACCAGAAGGCTGGTGGTTCAAACACACCAGCAACTCCTTGTAAAGGAGATTGGGCAATCCACTATCTGTAGAAATACCACATTAGAAACCCAAGGAAGGGTTGCTATGAGTTGGAAACAACTTGACTCCATTGGGTTTTTTAAAAAAAACAATATTTTGAATGTAAATACTGTAATTTAAAAACATTGTTCTTCTACTTAAATGCATTGCCATTTGGAAGTCTTGTCATGTTGTTAATTAAATATAATGAAGTATTTTATTATATTGTACATTAGGTTAAATTTCATATGCAAATTAAATTTTCAATCAATATTTCATACACAAATTATTCAGTGACCCAGGTTGCAACCCTTGTAACATGTCAGCACTCTGTTTCCTCTCTGGTTTCCCTATTTCCATTTTTCCAGTTTACCTCTGTTCTCATCTTTGGTTTTGGCCAAAAGTCACCCTTTTGGTCTAGTACTGATTTTATTACTCAAAGGAGCACATCCTTCATGGTGTTACTCTTTGTTTCGTAGTTCCTCTATTATTTGACTGAAAGTAGCCTCTGAGAGTCCCTTCAGTTTCAATTTAGAAGGTTGTCTCGGGACAATACTCTTGGAAGTTTTTTAGTCTCTTTCAATCCAGTAAGTCTACTTTTTTGTTAGTTTGTTTTTTAAACTTGATTTTTTTGTACATTTTACAAAAATGTACTTACTAGGACCTTCTATTATGCATGGATGGTAGTGGTCACCATCTAGGTCTGCTTGTCTCAGGTTAAAGAAGTCTGTGGTTCATGTGGACCTTTAGTGCTTTGGAGTAATTGCTAAGTTGAACTTTCAAATCTCATCATTCTCCCTTGCTCAGGGAAGGAAGAGACAAATCCTTGCTTCTTAGGTGGCTGCTCACAAGCTTTTAAGATACCAGACAAGGATGTAGAAAATAATCTTTATGAACTATGTTTTGCCAATTGACCAAAATATGTCACTTGAGACTACAATCCTTGGCCTTCAATACTGTTCCAGTTCACAAATCTAAATAATTTCTATTACTGTGTTCATATATGTA
>NW_006922275.1:629310-631738 GCF_000298275.1 Orycteropus afer afer | reverse complement strand
AGCATGACATCCTTCTCCAGGGAATGGTCCCTTCAGAAAACAAAAACAAAGTAGGTTTGATAAAATCTGGCTTCCTCGCTTCCAAGGAGCATTCCATGGAATGCACTTGATCCAGGACAGATTTATTAGTTCTTTTAGCAGTCCACACTACTTTCAGCATTCTTCGCTGACACCACAACTCAAAAGCATCAACTCTTCTTCGGTCTTCTTTATTCATTGTCCAGCTCTCACAAGCATATGAAGTGATTGAAAATACCATGGCTTGGGTTAGTTGTACCTTAGTCTTCAAGAGGACATCTTTGCTCTTCAGCACTTGAAACATGTCTTTTGCAATAGATTTGTCAAATGGAATATGTCTTTTGATGTCTTGACTGCTGCTTCCATTGGGGTTTATTGTAGAACCAAGTAATATGAAGGTTTTGACAACTTCAATATTTTATCCATTTATGCAGCTTATTGGTTTGGTTGTGAGGATTTTCATTTTCTTTATATTGAGCTGTAATCCATACTGCACACTACAGTCTTTAATATTCACTGGTAAGTACTTCAAGTTATCCTCACTTTCAGCAAGCTAAATTGTGTCATCTGCAATTCTCAGATAGTTAATAAGCCTTCTTCCAAGCCTTATACCACATTTTTCTTCATATAGTCTAGCTTCTTGGTTTATTTGCTCAGCATACAGATTGAGCAAGTATGGTGAAAGGATACAACCCTGACACACTCCCTTCTTGATTTTAAACCATGCAGTACCCACTTGTTCTGTTCAAAGGACAGCCTCCTGGTCTATGTATAGGTTCCTCATGAGTACAATTATGTGGTCTGTTATTCCAGTTCTTCTCAATGTTACCTGTAATTTGTTATGATCCACATAATTAAATGCCTTTGTATAGTCAATAAAACACAAGTAAATATCTTTCTGATATTTTTTGCTTTCAGCCAACATCCATCTGACATCAGCTATGACATCCTTTGTTCCATGTTCTCTTCTGAATCCAGCTTCCATTTCTGGAAGTTCTCTGTCACTATACTGCTGCAACTGTTTTTTTAATTATTTTCAGTAAGATTTTACTTGAGTGCGATATTAATGATGTTGTTCAATAATTTCCACAGTCTGTGGGATCACCTTTCTTTGGAATGGGTACAAATACAGATCTATTCCAGTCAGATGTCCAGGCAACTGTCTTCCAAATCTCTTGGCATAGCTGAGTGAGTGCCTCAGCGTGGCATCTGTTTGTTGAAACATCTCAATGGATATTCTGTCAATTCCCAGAGCCTTGTTTTTCACCAATTCCTTCAGTGCAGCTTTTATTTCTTTCTTCAGTACCACTGGTTCTTGATCATATGCCAATGCCTGAAATGGATGATCATCTACCAATTCCTTTTGGTATAGTGACTGTTTGTATTCCATTCATCTGCTTTTGATGTTTCCTGCATCTTTCAATATTTTGCCCAAAGAATCTTTCAATATTGCAAGCTGAGACTTAAACATTTTCTTCAGTTCTTTCAGCTTGAGAAAAGCCAAGCAGATTCTTCCCTTTTGGTTTTCTAACTCCATGTCTTTGCACATTTCATTACAGCAATTGATTTTGTCCTCTTGAGCTGCTCTTTGAAATCTTCTGTTCAGTTCTTTTATCTTGTAATTTCTTCCACTTGGTTTAGCTACTGTCCATTCAAGAGTTCTTCTGACATCCATTTTGGTCTTTTCTCCCTTTCTTGTCTTTTTAATGACCTTTTTGGTTTCTTCATGGATGACGTATTGATGTCATCCCACAAATCTTCTGGTTTTTGGTCAGTGGTGTTCAATGTGTTCTTTAGATGGTCTCTAAATTCAGGAGAGAAAGGTCATGTTTTGTCTCTCATGAACTTGTTTTACTTGTCTTCAGCTTCAACTTGAACTTATATATGAGCACTTGATGTTCTGTTCTACAGCCAGCTCCTGGCCTTGTTTTGGCTGAAGTTATAGAGGGTCTTCATCACCTCTTTCCACAGATGTAGCCAATATGATTCCTGTGTATTCCATCTGTGAATTCCACATGTATAGCTGCCATTTATTTATTTATTATGTTTTTCAGGAAGCTAGAAGTTGGATTTCAGAGTATAGCTCAGGAAAGTCCTTCCTTGTCTGTTTCAACTTCGTATATCTGCTAGCAATCCTTGTACACACATTCGTCTCTGTCTTCCTCTTCCCTGTGTTTGTATCCATTCTGATCTTTTTATAACTCAGAATTGATTAAGTTTAGAGCCCACCAAACTTGGGTATGATCTAACTAACTTAACAAAGAAAATTCTATTACAAATAGGACCATATTTACAGTTATGTTGTTGCTGTTACGTGCCATTAGTTCAGTTACAGCACTTACCAACCCTATGCATAACAGAATGAAACACTGACTGGTCTTTTGTCATCCTCACAATCATTTCTATGTTT
>NW_006922275.1:625799-628410 GCF_000298275.1 Orycteropus afer afer | reverse complement strand
GTGAAATATACGATCTATGAATATAGGAAAATTGGAAGTTGTCAAAATGAAATAGAACATATAAAGATTACTATCCTAGGCAATAGTGAGCTGAAAAAGACAAGTAATGGCCATTTTGAATGAGATTATCATATGGCCTACTATACTGAGAATGACAAATTGAAAGAGGAGTGACTTCACATTGATCATCAAAAAGAACATTTTAAGACCTGCCCTGAAGTACAGTACTGTCAGTGATAGGATAATATTCATAAGCCTACAAGGAAGACCAGTTAATACGACTATTACTCAAGTTTACTTACCAACTACCAAAGTGCAAGATAAAGAAAATGTAGAATTACCAACTTCTATAGTCTGAAATTGACCAAACATGTAATCAAGATACATTGATAATTACTGATGATTAGAATATGAAAGTTAGAAACAAAGAATAAGCACCAGTTTTTAGAAAATATGGCCTTGGTGAAAGAAATGATGTTGGAGATTGTGTGATAGAATTTTGCAAGATGAATGACTTACTCATTGTAATTATCTTTTTTCAACAACATAAAAACATAAATGTGGACCTCACCAGATGAAATACACAGAAATCAAATTGACTACATCTCTGGAAAGAGGCTGTGGAGAAGCTCAATACCATGAGTCAAAAGAAGGTCAAGAAGTGACTTTTGAACAGACCAACATATGTTCATATGGAAGTTCAAGTTGAAGCTGAAGAAAATAAAACAAATTCACAAGAGTGAAAATATGACCTTGATTACATCCCACTTGAATTTAGAGACCATCTGAAGAATAGTTTTGACTCTTTGAACACCAAAGAGCACAGACCAGAAAAATTGTAGTATTACATCAAGAACATCACACATGGAAAAAGCAAACAGTCTTTAAAAAGGCAAGAAAGGAAGAAAAGACCAAAATGAATTTCATAAGAGACTCTTAAATTTGCTCTTAAATGGAGAATAGCTAAAGCAAAAGGAAGAAATATTCCTGTGGAAAGCAGTATGGCAAGTCCTTAAAAAGTTGGAATTAGAATATGAAAATAGAAATACCATTTGACCCAGCAATTCCATTACTAGGAATATATCCTAAAGAGATGAAAGGCAGGGCACAAACAGATATATGCACACCTATGTTCATCGCAGCACAATTCACTATAGCAAAGAGATGGAAACAACCTAAGTGCTCATCAGCAGATGAATGGATAACCAAATTATTATATATTCACACAATGGAATACTATGCTACATTAAAGAACAATGAAAGATATGCAAATCATCTCCCAACATGGATGAGCCTGGAGGACATTATGCTGAGTGAAATATGTCAATCACAGAAGGACAAATACTGTATGAGCTTATTGCTATATAAAGTGCAGTACATTTCTATGCTAGAACTATTTCTATGCTTAAATCCTTCCTTGGGTTTGCTTAAGGAAGGGAACTCACTTTGTAGGTTACTGGGGTAGGGAGGGAAAGGGAGGGAATAATGTCAGGCTTGTTGTTGTTTGTTGTTATGTGCTATCAAGTCAGACCCGACTCATAAAGACCCCTCGTTGGGTTTCCAATGCAGTATCATTACAGCAGTAGATTGCCCCATCTTCCTTCTGAGGAGTGGCTTGTGGGTTTGAACTGCCAGCCTTCTGGTTAGCAGTCAAGTGCCTTAGGCACTATGCTACCAGAGCTCCTAGTTGGGGACAACACACTGAGGTGGGTAAGAGGAAGGATGGTATGGAAAGAGTCTATGACCACCGGGATAATGTTGGGGAAAGGGAGGACACCAAATTGTGCACATAAGATATAGATGACAGACACTAATACCAGTATATCCACAATACTGCATTACCATTAACACCAAACACCAGGCTACAGATAAACATATAAACATCCCAGAAGATTAGATGGGGGTCAGGTAACAGGATTTTACTCTAGACAAAGTATAGATTCAGCTAAGGCTAATCTTGCACAGATGCCAGTCATAAAAAATACCTGCAATCTTTACAGAAACAACAGAAGACAGACATAGAGCAACCCCTTACACACAGCAAGACACTGTGAGAGAGAGATCCAATAGATCTACCAACTCAGGATAATAGTTTTGGGGGACTCCAGACTCAATTGGCACAACAAAATACATAAAAATCATGTCCCACAACCTAAATTGGTGAATAGAGACTGGAATTTTAAAAGCTTTCAAGTGGCCATCTAAAATGCACCTAATGGTCTCCTATCATGGGAAGTGAAGAAGGGTTAAAAAAGCCAAGGGCATTTGGAAGCAATCAGCCCCAAGACCTCAAGTCCAGAAGAGCTAGATGCTGCCTTGCTACCAATGACAAGCACTTGGGAAGGGATCAAAACTGGACATGCTGCATAGAGTGGGAGGAAAAATGTGGAATAAAATGAAAAACACATTGATGACCAGAATTAATGGTTGGATGGATTCTTGTGGAACTCCCAATACTATGGCTCTAGGATACACTTTGGGCTTGGAATAAAACTCACTACCAGGGGCTGGATCTTAGCCCAATAGTAAATAAGAAGTATATGCAGACCACTCAACCCAAGGGTGATGCACCCACATATTCTATGGAGATGCATCCCTTAGAGCAATTGAC
>NW_006922275.1:624191-625469 GCF_000298275.1 Orycteropus afer afer | reverse complement strand
AAAAAAAAAGAGCTGATAGATTTCAAAGGGTGGTTGGAGAAAACAAAGTAAAGTATTATAATGAAATATGCAAAGATCTGGAGTTAGAAAACCAAAGGGAAGAACACACTCAGAATTTGCCAAGCTGAAAGAACTGAAGAAAAAATTCAGATTTAAAATTGAGTCTCACTAGTGAGCACTGCGTTTTTTCCCTCTGGCATCTAACAACTTTAAAAACTAGGTACAACAGTTTGAATTGAGATTTTTGGCCTCTAAACAGCTCCCTGAATCAGATTGCACCAAACACAGAAGAGCAGAATTGCAGGAAAGGCACAGGGATTTAGGAAAGAGCTACTGCCGGAAGAAGAATGGGCACCTGAGAGAGACCATTGGAAACCTTTCTGGGGCAGTTACTGTCTGCTGGGTGGAGGTGGCAGCCAGAGATCCCTGAGCCAAGAACGAGATCAATTATAGCAGCTTACCGGCGACCAATACAATATTCCAGCAGGCAGCGGCAAAGGCCTGTAACAAGCAGCTGATTTTGTCGGTGGGCAGAATCACAGACAAACTCCAGAGCCGGCCATTGGTGGTCTGGCTGGATTGAGTCAGCACCATGGCAGAAGGGGCACAGAGAACAAAGAAACTGCAGCTGAGCCTGGTCCCTGAATTTTGCCTTGGAGCCGCACTTTGGCACTGTGGGGCCGCGGAGGCGGGGCCTTTGAGTGTGCCTGAAATTAGCAGAAATTCATGACCCTCTAACAAGAGGAATTTTTTTCCTGAGGTTGAGCTGCCATCTTGCAAATAAATATATCATCAATAATACCCAGCTCAAAGCCTTAGAAACTGACCCTAGTCACACTAAGCTTTCCTTCTTCTGTTCCCACCTTCTCCACCAATAACTTCACTCATTCAATAGAAGAAACCTTATTCAGCCAATTACCATAAAACCTCATGATCTGAACTCTAAACCCTTTGTACGAAAAACAAAAACACATATCCACGCTACACACAGTGATTTCACCATCACAAAAAAAAAAACAGCAGAGAGACCCAACACACCTGAATCAAAATTAAGATAAAACACACCAGCTTCAGCTTTTCAAAATATTAAATGGTAAAACCAAGACAAAACAAATCAACACATAAGCAGCACCTAGAGACAACCTAAAGAGACAATGCTCTACCAGATTCCAAGAGCTTAAGAAGAGGTTCTGCTTTCCAGTAACCCCAAGTACTCTCCAAATGGCACTACATGACTGAAAAGGTCTTTGTTTACACCTTTTTTTTTTTTTTTTTTTT
>NW_006922275.1:572040-606035 GCF_000298275.1 Orycteropus afer afer | reverse complement strand
AAAAAAAAAAAAAAAGGAAAGATTACTTTATATTCTTTGAGTACATGAAATTACAGATTTCACGCATTTCACATTCTCTACATTCAGTAAGGAGCTCTGGTGACACGGTGGTTAAAGCATTGGGCTGCTAACCAAAAAGTTCAATGATTCAAAACCACCAAATGCTCCAAGGGAAAAAGATGAATCAGTTGTTTCCATAAAGCTTTACAACCTTAGAAATCCTATAGGTCAGTTCTAATCTAATAAGGTTACTATGACCTGGAATCAACCTCAAGGGCAGTGGGCTATTTTTTTCAGATTTTAGAGTCAGAAAACATATTTTAATATATTCCTACATCAAATCAAAAGATAAATCCTATTTATTTAGTTTTGGCAATAGAAGGCTCAAGGAAAATAAAACTTTTTTTTTTTTTTTTTTTTTAACTCACTGTGTTGAGCATTGGTCATGATATGACATGCAGTTATGCCCTTATTTCTTTCAAAGCAGTAGGAAATAATCCCTTCTATTTTCATTTTTTGAATACTACAAATTTACAATGGCTAGTCTCTCTGAGTTGATTATATATTTAAACTGAAAATATTTTAAATGTTTGCAAAGTTATTAATGTTTTATATCAAGAATATATGTTCTACTCACCTGTCCAAGGATGGATTGAGTAAAATGAAGGACTAGAGTCAGTTTTTAGACCATATGCAAAAGAAAAATATAATGCTAAGAGCTCTTATATTGTGATTCTTTATGGAAGAAAATTTATTTATTTATTATTGATTATAAAAAAGTGGTTTCTTATAGTACATAATTGTTTTAAGAGAAAGCTGGTTTTAAGATTTTTATCTAGTTTTGTATTCTATTAATATGGGTTAGTATGCTCATTTTAATTTTGTGAAATGAATATCAATTGGTGAAAGATAATTTTGATATGCTTTTGACATAAAAACATTCTGTACACATAGAAGAGAAGGGCAAAGTACCGAATTTGAGGGACAAATACCATGGAATTGAAGAAGAGGAAGACGTAGAGAGGTACATGGGAGGTACAGACAACAAAGATGAACCCTTTCACACATACAGTACTGAACTGTCAGTGATGGCAAACATTGATGTATGAGTGGATAGATGGGTGGACAGGTTGAATGATCACATATGTCTAGGTAGAAGGGAGTGTGCCCATGACCATGTATAGGGTTGGCAGATGATATTTATACACACATATTTGTATGTGCTGCAAGAATGTCCAGGTATATAGAAGAGTTGAAAAAGGACAATGTTGTGGTGACTTCATGGCCACAGCCAGCTACCCAGAGGGAGCAAGTAATTGGATCTGTGGGCTTGGGACCATGGTCACAGGGAATATCAAGATCAATTGGCATAACATATTACACAAAACATTGTTCTACATCCTACTTTGGTGAGTAGTGACTGAGATCTTAGAAGCTACCAAGCGACAATCTAGATACAACAATGGGTCTCTCCTAGTCCAGAGCAAAAAAGGATGAAGAAAACCAAAGATGCTTGGAAATAATTAGTCCAAGGGACTGGTATACCATGCTATCCTCAGCTTATATGACCTTGAAACCAGAAGAACAAGATGCTGCCTGGCTACCACTGTCAACTAGTCAGAGGAGGACCTCTCTAGGAGATTCTGGATAGACTGGGAGAACAATGTAGAACAAAACTCAAAATCATATAAAACAACAACAACAGTTTTCCTGGTCTGATAGAGCCTGGTGAAACCCCTGAGACTATGGTCCCTAGCTGCCCTTCAGGTCTGGAATTGAACTCACTCCTATGGCTTCCAGCCAAATGATAGACAGGCATATGGGCTGAACATTTACATCAGGTAGGTAAACTCCTTGGAGAGATTAATTATGGGAGAACTGAAGGACAGTGTTTGCACAAGGAGACAGCTCCAGGGGCAGGAGTTCATGGGAGGGAAGGACACAAATAAGAGGTAACTATGGGGAGGAAGTGGGAAGAGAGCTGTTACACTGTGGGAAATTGTAGTCAATGTCGTGAGACAAAATGTGTATGAACTGCTGTATGGGAAATGAATTTGCTATGTAAATTTTCAGCCAAATCACAAAAAAAAAAAAAAAAAAAAAACTTCTATACACCTAAAGTGAATGCTTGCTATTGTTGTTGTTATGTGCCATTGAGTCGGCCCTGACTCATAATGGCCCCTTCTTGGGTTTCTGAGGCGGTATCACTACAGAAGTAGATTGTCCAACCTTCCTTCAGAGGAGTGGCTGGTGGATTTGAACTGCCAGCCTTCTGGTTAGCAGTCAAACGCCTTAGGCATTGAACTACCAGAGCTCCTAAAGTGAATTCTGTGATGGTACTTTTAATGAGTGAAGAAGCCTATGTGGAATTGCAAGGGAAATAATTGCAAAAGCAAGAAAACAATATTATTTGGATTAATTTTGCAAATACTCTGCACTTACTTCTCCTTTAAAACTTCTTCATTTTTTTTTTTACTTTCATTCTAAAATGAATATATTTATTAGAAATGGAAGTTCCAAAATCAATCTCTATAATATTATTTAATAGTGTAATAGACATAAACAGAGAGTAAAAAAGGTACAGCTACTGTAGAAGCAAACAATTCCTGTTGGCTTCAAAAGTTACTCTGAGGGGAAAACGTACATGAGGGAAGAGGATGAAAGGCAAATGTCAGTGATGATAGAGTGAGCACTAAGTGAATGACATGCAAATGTTTATATGGGGATCACAGTTACTCAGAGTGTGAGCCAGGCTGCAAATACTCATAAGTCACAGACAGTTGGAGTGGTGTCCGTCTCTTTAACATCACTTAAAGATACTGTTTACAGGCTATTTTGTGATGGTAAATGTTAGGCAGAAACATGGCTGGCCAGGCAGGTGAATGTTTAAGCCGGCGGGCATTATAAGAACTAGTCAAGCAAGGAGGCACCTGACCAGAGCCCATACCAGACCCCAGCATGTAACCCTTGCTTACAAAAGACCCCAGCACATAACCCTTGCTTATGAAAGACCCCAGCATGTAACCTTTGCTTACGAAAGACCCCAGCACCTGACTCTTACTCACAAAAGCCCCCAAACATCCCTGCCCACTATGTTAATGAAGTACTTCAACTCTACTTCCTACTCCCATGCTAATGGGGTACTTTAACCTTATTGGTCCCTGTAACACATACTCTGCTCTCACTTCGGTCCTCTAAGAACCAGGAAGAATATCACTATAAAAAACCCTTTCTTTCACCTGGGTAATGCTACTTCTCTGGGCCCTCGCAGGGACCCATGAACCTCACCCAGGCCCCTCTCGGGGACCCATAAACCTCTCCAGGGAGTGCAGAATAAAAACTTCTCTTTAATCCCACTTTTGTGCATCCTCTTCTCCTTACTGCGACCTTACATCTGGTATATTGGCCGGGAAGGGGAAGTGTGGTGCAAGTAATCTCTGCTGGGACAGAGTGCTGCACTTCCCCCTTCTTCCTCTCCTCCTCCTTTTCAGGGACAAGGAACCTCCAGCCACCACCATCCAACACCAGTGAGTTTCCCATTTTGGTTAGTTTCCCAATCCTGGGCACCTAGATTCCAAGTCTTGGCCCCCTATTCCGGAGTCTCTGTCCCTTTCATAATGGAAATTGCTGGTGCCACATCTGAGACTCCCCCGACATAAAGACAGAGGCATCCTAAGGGACACCTTGGAATCCCTCTCTTTCCATTCTAAGACTGAAGACTACAGCGGAGACGTCCACTGTTTTCTTCCAGTCTCTGGTTCCAGGATTCTGCCAAAAGCGGCTAGGATGCTGGTCCCTTGACAGAATCTTTCCCTTGGGATTTAAGGAATCATGGGTAACCAGAACTCCAAATCAGACCCAACTACTCCCCTGGGGTATCTCTTACTCAATCTCTGCACCCTGGGGCTGGCTCGATTTTAACATCCTCACTGATCTTGATGATTTCTGTCACCGCGTAGGCAAATGGCCAGAGGTTCCCTACATCCACACTTTCTTTTACCTGCGCTCCTGTCTCTCTCTCTCTCTCTTTCTCTACTTTACTTGCAATACCACCCAAATTCTCCTAACTCAGGAAACTCCTATTCAAACCCCCTCTAAAGACTCCTCAACCCCTCTCAATTTCCCTAGCCTAAAATCTTTGGGGTTAAAGTCCCTTCGGCCTCTTCAGGGGTTCGAGTCCCCCTTGGCCAGGTTAGGTAGGGTAGAAGGTTTGAGTCCCTCTAGCAGCTCTAGTACAGAGTTCACATTCGGTTTTATTGGGGTTGGTGTCTGTCTGTCTGTGTGACTATTTAGGGTGAATGATATATGTGAAGTTCCAAGACGAAAAGTCACAGAATTTGAATGGGCCTGAAGCTGCATTCCGTGTGAGGTCAGGTTGGTGTAACGGTGTGGCTTAGCCCTCCACTCCAGGGTTTATACAGAGACACCTTAGCCAAAGACCCATTGAAACCTTCGTAAGAAGGGTGGACAACCAGACATCAGAGAGGTCCTCGGGACTTGTCTTTTGTTTTGTGTGTGCCACTGTCACTATGGGAAGTACCCTCAATAAATCTGCTGTGTTAGAATACATGATCAAAAAATTTTCCAAACAGATTTAAAGAAGATTGTGGTGTTAGCCTCAGTCCATCTAGATTAAGAATCTTTTATGGGACCCATCCACCAGAGCATCCAACTTCCTCTTTTTCTGACCACCTGAATCTCTTTCATCCCCACCTCATAGACTACCCCCCTTATTCAGGACAGGCACTTTCATCTCCACCTTCTGTTAACCCCACTGCACCATCTCCGCCACCCCCATCTTCCTCTTCACTAATATCTCCAGACACCACTTCCCCAGAGTCCTTTTTTACCCTTCCCAGCGAGCAGCCACACCCATTCTCAACAGCCCCTTCTCTACCCCTTATGTGAAGTGGCTGACTTTGAAGGTGTTTGTCCGTGTCCATATTCCTTTCTCCCTCACCAATTTATCTCAGATTGAAAACGTCTGGGTTCCCTTTCTCACAATCCCACCACCTACATTAAAGAATTTCATTACCTTTCTCAAGCCTATGACTTAACTTGGCATGATAGCTATGTCATTCTTTCTTCCACTTTAAACCCAGATGAAAAGGGAACTTGTTCTTAGGGCTGCTTGGGAACATGCCAATCAAATTCATTTAACTGACTTTACCATGCCAGTAGGACCAGAAGCAATTCCTGGGCAGGACCCGGATAGGAATACCAACTAGACACCCGTCTGGGCAGAATGGCCGCACTCGCAGGGACAAAATGCTCCAGTGCCTCCTAGCGGGCCTACAGGCTATTTCACATAAAGCTGGAGATTACTCAACTCCCTAATGAAAACCCAGCAACTTTTCTTAATCGCCTCACTGAGGCCCTTTTACAATATACTCACTTAGACCCAACCTCCCTGACAGGAGCTACTGTTTTAGCTACTCACTTTATCACCCAATCTGCTCCTGATATTAGGAAGAAACTGAAAAAGGCAGAAGAGGGCCCCTAGACTCCCATCCGAGACCTGGTGGCCTTTAAAGTCTTTAACATTCAGGAGGAACCATCTGAGGCAGATAGGGAATCCCTCACTCGCCAGAAGGCTAATTTACAAGCCCAAGCCTTAGTGGCAGCCCTGAGGCCGACACCTACTCGACCAGCCAGAAGCAACCTCCTAACAGGAGCCTGTTTTAAATGCAGAGAGGAAGGCCACTGGGCCAGCCGTTGTCCACACCCATGACAACCTTCCAGACCTTGTCCGGCATGCAGTCAAATGGGACATTGGGAAAGTGACTGTCCCTCAGTGCAAAGATACGGAGGGCCAGCCCCTCCAACCCCTGACCCTACCCACCATTCACCTGTTCTTATTCGCTTAAAGAACCCTTCTCATTTTTCCCTCAAGACCCCAGTTTTCAATTTCTTCAACACACCGACAGGGACTGAAACCTCTTATCCAGTGTCTTTTGTCTAAAGGCCTTTTAATTCCCACACATTCACCTTATAATACCCCCATCCTACTGGTAAGGAAACCTGATGACTCATTATCACCTAGTACAAGAGTTATGCCTCATTAATGAGGCTGTAATCCCTATTCACCCTGTTGTCCCCAATCCTTACACACTCCTGTCTCATATTCCACCATGTACCACTCATTTTTCTGTATTAGACCTCAGAATGTCCCAGTGTCTTCATGGGTATAAATTATTCAACATACTTATTCTTTCTTAACCATTCTCACACTTTACCCAATATTTCCCACTGTCTCCTTTGTGCCTCTCTTCTATGACCTTTACTTGGAGCTGTACCCATTAATTCCACTCAACCATCACTGACACCCACACCCAATCCTTCCTGCATCACTCCTCTGCTATAAGTGCCCTTTTGGGAACCAAAATCCTTAACCAGGCACATCCTTCCCAAGTTTGTTTTTTCACCAACAACACCTTTTCTACCCCCTCCCCCCCGGCACAGTTTCTGCTCACAAAACATCTTTATTATGACCTATACCTCTGCAGCACCCACAACTTACTTTTGGTGTAATAGAACTTTAACTAAATGTTTAAACTCCACCACTCCAAGCCCCTGCTTTCCAGTAACAATAGCACCCCAACTCACTTTATATGGGGAATCTGAATTTTCCTGGCTATTACCTGAAACCAGAACCAAAAGAGCTGCTTTTCTGCCTATCATGGTGGACCTCAGTTTAACCTCTGCTTTTGCAGAGGGTGGAATATCAGGTGGAGCCTTGGGTCATAGTATAATATCAGCCCAAGATTTCCAAACCCATCTGGAAGTCTGGCTTCCCTCCAATGGCAACTATCCTTTTTAGCCCAAGTTTTACTTTACAGAATCGAAGAGCCCTATACCTCTTAACAGCAGAAAAATGTGGAACCTGCCTCTTTCTTAAAGAAAGAAGAAGCTGTTATTCTATCAACGAATCCGGTCTGGTGGAACAAAACATCAATACACTGACTCAACTGAATGAGGAACTACGTAATAGACATCGAATGGGAACCTCACCATTTGAATGACTCCAATCAACTAACAGCCTGGTTATTACCCCTTATAAGACCTCTTGCACTAATAAGTCTCTTTTCTCTTTTCGCCCCTTGCCTCCTTAGATTCCTCCAAAACCGGCTCAAAGAAATGTCCAGAGTTACTGTTAACCAACTACTTCTACACACGTACATTCGCCTACCAACCAACCCAATTCCCACTAACACCAGACTTTAACCCCCACTTTGACCCCGTTCAGCAGGAAGCAGCCAGAATGATAACTTCGCCCTTTATCACCAAAAAGGCTGGAATGTTAGGCAGAAACATGGCTGGCCAGGCAGGTGGATGTTTAAGCCGGAGGGCATTATAAGAACTAGTCAAGCAAGGAGGCGCCTGACCAGAGCCCATACCAGACCCCAGGACGTAACCCTTGCTTACGAAAGACCCCAGCACCTGACTCTTACTCACAAAAGCCCCCAACCATTTCCTGCCCACTATGTTAATGAAGTACTTCAACTCTACTTCCTACCCCCATGCTAATGGGGTACTTTAACCTTATTGGTCCCTGTAACACATACCCTTCTCTCACTCTGGTCCTCTAAGAACCAGGAAGAAAATAACTATAAAAATCCCTTTCTTTCACCTGGGCAGCGCGACTTCTCTGGCCCCTCTAAGGGACCCATGAACCTCGCCCGAATCCCTCTCAGGGACCCGTAAATCTCTCCGGGGAGCACAGAATAAAAACTTCTCTTTAACCGCACTTTTGTTCATCCTCTTCTCCTTACTGTGACCTTACAGTAAAGAAGAACAGTGATTATATGACCAAGCAGACTAGACTGAAATTTTGTGTTTTGTCAGAGGGCATTATGATATTACTTACAAAGTAAGCCACCTACAAAAACCAAACCAAGCCAAACCAAATCAAACAAACAAACAAAAAAAAAAACCAATGATGAATAACGTTAACACTTTATTGAGGACAGGAAGGAGTCTTCATGGGAGTGAATAAGTTTTCCTTAGAATCATCCCGTGTCAGTTTGCATTTCTTCAAATCCCACAGAGCTGATTAGACAGAAGGAAATTCATGATTATACCACATATACCATTCCACACTTTCATGCATTTTCCTAGGTCATTTACTTGAAGAGAGATTTCAGCAAATATATCTCATTTCATTTGGGACCCCTAGATGCTGTGACATTTTTGCAGTAGGCATAGTATTAATAGAATTACATAATTCAATACTTGATAAATGAAATTTTCTCAAGTCAAAGGGATTTAAAATTTGAGTATCACAATGTTTTTTTGCAGAAAAACAAAACACAAAACAAAAACCAAACATAACATAAAAAGTAGAACCATGATGAATATAAAAGTAAGATACCCACATTTCAGAAATGATAATTAATAAAGCCACATAAATTTTCATCATATATGAGAGGTCCTCTGAAGATGTCAACATAGTCACATCATGCCTTCCCTCTACAGCAAACACTCCAGAAGCCAAATTAAACAGATACAGATGTGCTCCTGGAACCCTGAGCATCAAATGGAAGGATGAAGAATTAGATCACACACCATATGGGAGAAGAAATGGAATGAAAACAGTAAATAAGGAAAGATATGGAGTGGAGGTGTTCTTCCAGTCAGCCTGGAATAATGCAGCAATCTTGAGACAGAGCAAGCACTATTCCTGGGTAAGGAGCACAGGAAAACAGCTTCACAGAATCCCCAAAAATCCCCAACAGGGCAGATACACAGTGTAGATCAATCTGAAGTAAGGCAAGGTGAGCAGAACACTAACTAGATTTAAGGAAGGATATTTCAGGAAGACAGGTAAAACTGTAAGGGAGCCAGGGAGCCAGAGAGCAGGGAGAGAGTCAAAAATAAGGACAGAATTGCTTACCAGCAGTAGTCCCTGGTTGTTTGGGTTGAAGATTCACATGGAGAGGAGGGTCTATGGACTTGAGGTTGGAGACACTGACTCTAAATTGTTGTTATGTGCTGTCGAGTCAGACTGGACTCACAGCGACCCCTCCTTGGGTTTCTGAAGCGATATCACTATGGAAGTAGATTGCCCAACCTTCTTTCCGAGGAGTGGCTGGTGGGTTTGAACCACCAGCCTTCTGGTTAGCAGTCACGTGCCTCAGAAACTACACTATGACTTTAAATAGCCTCGTGCATATACATTGGGTTGCGGCAGGGACTTGATAGCTGGCTGGTAACCATCAACCAAAGAATTATTCTCTACTCCCCTCCCCCCAGTGACAAAAGTTATGACTGTACTCATCCCACCCATCTGGCAACCAGAGTGCTCTCCTGCCACTCCTCTACTGCCTGGCAGTACATGGTGGGTGTGAGTTATTGCACTGTCAGACAGTTGGCTAAAGGAAGAAGCACCCAGACCACCCTCTTCCCCACAGCCTCCCACCACTCCATTTCTTCTTAATCCCCATTGTCTACTGAAATGCCTACTGATATATTCACACAAAGCTTATCCCATTCATTTGGGAAGCACTCTCTCATAGTGGCTACAGAGTTGTCTTGCCCTGCTCTCCAGTAGGCACACTAATTGTTAATACAAATCTGGAAGGAATCCATGGTACACTGCCAGCCACTACCTTGCTCACATGAAGATAGATGGTGAATGTCCTCCTACTGTGAGGTTAGTGATCTAAGGAGAATATTGGCCTGGACTTCCTGGATATATATTTAAAAATAAAGAAGAATAAGAATAAGAAGAAGCAACCAAACATACACACAATAAAGAAATAAAATAACACCTAATGTCTCAAAGACAGCAGAATACTGAAACATACAAAGAAGTAGGACAAGATGGCTCAAGCAAATGACCAAAATAAAGGGACAAAAAACCTTCTTGAGAAATAAATGGTAATAGAACTACCTGACAAGAAATTAAAAATACTTACCTATAGGTTACTCAAACAGATCAAGGAATCACAGACAAATAAAAAGGTAAATATAGAAAAAAATAAAAGAATTCAGCAAAAAATTTATAGGAACAAATGACAGTCCTTACACATTTTCTTTTGTGACAGTAATTGAAATCCCCATAAAGTTTTAGTAGTCTTCCCACTTCCTCCCTGAATTTAACATTTCCCTTTGTCTTTCTTCCCTATTCCTTTCTTCATTTTTAGATTCTTCCCTGGGAAAATGTCACACTTTTGTCCTTGTATGGTTGATATTTCTAATGGATGCATATCCCTGGAACACGTGATGAATAGGTTTCAATCATTGAACACCAGTGAGCAAACACCAGATGAGTTGTGGGATGACATCAAGGACATCATACATGAGGAAAAAAATGGTCATTGAAAATAGATGAAAGAAAGAAAAGTGCAAATTGGATGTCAGAAGAGACTTTATAACAACTCTTGAATGGTGATTAGATAAAGTGAATGGAAGAAATTATGACATAAAAAAATATTTCAAATGGCATTGTGCCGAGATAGTCTAAAATATTATTTAAAAAATGTCAAAGACTTGGAGTTATAAAACAAAAAGGGAAGAACAAACTTGGTATTTTTCAAAATGAAAGAGCTGAAGAAAAACGTTCAAGCCTCAAGTTGCAATATTGAAAGATTTTGTGGGGAAAATTATTGAACAACTCAGAAAGCATCAAAAGAAGGAAGGAATACACAGTCATAATTCCAAAATAATTGGTTGGAGTATAACCAATATACAAGATAGTACATGATCAAGAACCAATGGTATTGAAAGAAAAAGTCCAAGATGCACTGAAGGAATTGGTGAAAAACAAGGCTCCAGGAATTCACCAAATATCAGCTAAGATGTTTCAACAAATGAATGCAATGCTAGAAGACCTTAATCATTTACTCAAGAAATTTGGTACACAGATACCAGGCCAATTGGCTGGAAGAGATCCATATTTGTGTCCATTCGAAAGAAAGGTGATACACCAGAATGCAGAAATTATTGAACAATATCAGTCACATCACATGCAAGTAAATTTTTGCTTAAAATAATCCAAAAAAAATTACAACACTATATACAGAGGAAACTGTCAGAAATATTACTGATGATATTACATGTATCTTGGCTGAAAGCACAGAATACCATAACTATGTTTACCTGTGCTTTATTGACCATGCCATGCATAAATGGCAAAAAGATTGAAGTTGTCAAAGATTTAATTTTACTAGGATCTACATCCATGCCCATGGAAGCAGCAAGAAATCAGATGTTGTTTTATACTGGGTGAATCTGCACCAAAAGGCCTCTTTAAAGTATTGAAGAGCAAAGATGTCACTTTGAAGACCCAAGCCATGCTATTTTCAATTGCATCATATGCATATGAAAGCTGGACAATGAATAGGGAAGACTGAGGAAGAATTGATGTCTTTGAATTTGGATGTTGGTGAAGGATAATGAAAACACTATGGACTGCCAGAAGAACAAATCTCTTTTGGAGAAAGCACAGCCTGAATGCTCCTTAGAAATAAGAATGGCCAGAATTCGTCTCACCTACTTTGGTCATGTTGTCACAAGGGTCCATTTCTGGGAGAAGGATATCATGCTTGGTAACAGGGAGAGTAAACAAAAATGGGGAAGACCTTCAACAAGATAGATTGACATAGTGGCTGTAATGATGGGTTGCAGTATAGCCAGTGTTGTGAAGATTGTACAGGACTGGGCACTGTTTTGTTCCATTGTACATAGGGATGTTATGAGTCAGAGATGACTCAATGGCACCTAACAACAATGCATTAGACTGTTTTAACAACAATGCATTAGACAGATTATGGATAACATTGTGACACATCAAAAATTCTGAACTATTAACTACTCTCATGAAGAAACTGTACATAGACCAAGTGGCAGTTGTTCAAATAAAGCAAGGGGAAACAGTTGGGTTTAAAATCAAGAAAGGGGTTGATAACAGGGTTATATCTTTTCACCATCCTTATTCAATTTGTAAACTCAACAAATAATCTAAGAAGCTGGACTATACGAAGAAGAGCACAGGTTAGGATTGGATGAAAACTCATTAACAACCTGTGATATGCAGATGACACAACCTTGCTGGCTGAAAGTGAAGAGGACTTGAAGCACTTACTGAAGAAGATCAAAGACTTTAGACTTCAGCATGGATTAAACATCAACATAAAGAAACAAAAATTCTCAGAATTGTACCGGTAAGTAACATCATGACAAATGGAGAAAAGATTGACATTTTGAAGGACTTCATTTTCCTTGGATTCACAATCAATGTCCATAGAAACAGCAGTCAAGAGGTCAAACAATGTAACACATTAGACAAATCTGTTAGAAAATATCTCTTTAAATGGTTAATGAGCAAATATGTCACTTTGAAGTCTAAGGTGCTCTGCCAGAAGCCATGGTATTTTCAATAGCCTCCTATGCATGTGAAAGCTTGACAATCAATAAGGAAGACTGAAGAAAAATCGATTCATTTGAATTGTGGTGTTGTCAAAGAATATTGAATATAGCATGAAATTCCAGAAAAAAATCAAGATGTTTTAGAAAAAGCACAGCCTGAATTGCTTACAAGTCAGGATGGGGTGACTTCAACTCTCTTACTTTGCTCATGTTATCAGGAGTTGTAGAAGGCTATTATCATGCCTGATAAAATAGACAGTGAGTAACAAAGAGGAAGAGTCTCAACAAGATTGATTGACATGGAGGCTATAACGATGGCCTCAGGCACAGCAACAATTGTGAGGATGTCACAAGAGCAGGCAGTGTTTCATTCTGTTGTACATAGGGCCACTATGAGTCAGAAGCAACTGGAAGGGATCTAACAACCATGCCACACACACACACACACACACACACACAGGACAAATTTCTAGAAACATGCTAACTGTCTGAACTAACCCAAATTGAGGTAGAAAATTTGAGAGGACCCATAATAAAAGAAGAAATTGAAGGAAAAAAGGAAAAAAAATTCCAAGAAAACAACAACAAAAAGAAACCATTTAGATGCCTTCAGTGGAGAATTCTACCTAACAGAGATAAGTTGACATAATTTCTACTCAAACTACATCAGAACATACAAAAGGAAGGAATACTCCCTAATTTGTTCTATGAATCAGCATAAACCTGATACTAAAGCTAAGGAATGATATAATTTAAAAAAGAAAATGATAGACAAATATGGCCTATGAATATAGATATAAAAATTCTCAACAAAATTGTAACTAGTGAAAACCAACAATATACTTAAAAACATAATATTCTTTGACCACATGGGCTTCATATCAGGTATACAAGGTTAGTTCAATGTTAGAAAATCAACCAACATAATACACCACATATATAAAACAAAGGACAAGGACCACATGATCTTTTTAATTGATGTTGTAAATGCATTTGATAAAGCCAACAACTTTTGCTGATAAAAACTCTCAGTGAAATAGGAATAGAAAGGTAATTCCTCAGTGTACTTAAGGGAATACATACAAAACCACTGGTCAAAAATATTCTCAATGGAGATAGACTGAAAGCATTCCCTTTGGGAATAGGAATGGGACAAGAATGTCCTTTATCATGACTCTTATTCAATATTGTATTGGAAATCCTAGCTATGGCAAGAAAAAGACATAAAGGGCATATAAATTGATAATGAAGAAGTGAAACTATCGCTACATGCAGATGACATGATCATATGCATATAAAATTCTAGAGACTTCATAAGAAAGCTACAGGAATTAATACAAGATTCAGTGAAGTGGAACATTACAAAATGAACATAAAAAAACATAGTTGTATTTTTGTACACTAACAAAGAGAACTCTGAAAAGGAAATCAGGAAAGCAATATCATTCATAATATCCTGCAAAAAATATAAAACTCTTAGGAATAAATTTCATTAGGATAAAAAAATACTTACACAAAGAAAATGACAGAACACTACCTCAAGAAACCAAAAGAGATCTCCATAAATGGAAAAACATACCATACTCATGGATAGGAAAACTTAGCACTGTGAAAATGTCAGTACAAAGCAAAGCAACCTACAAATATAATACAATCTTAGTCTAAATTCTATCAGCTTTCTTTAATGGATTTGAAAAAGTAATCACCAATATTACATGGAAAAGAAAGAGGCCCTGGATGAGCAAAGCATTACTGAAGCAGAGGAAGAAGGTAGGAGGACTAACACTCCTACTTTCAGAATATACTACACAGCAGTGGTAGTCAAAGCAGCATGTTGTTGTTGTTGGGTGCTGTTGAGGTGACTCTGACTCATAGCAAGCCTACGTACAACAGAATGAAATGTTGCCTGGTTATGTGCCATCCTCACAATCTTTGCTATACTTGAGTCCATCACTGCAGCCACTGTGTCAATGCATCTTGTTGAGGGTCTTCCCCTTTTTTGCTGATCATCTATTTTGCCAAGCATGATATTCTTCTCCAGGGAAAAGTCCCTTCTGAACATATTGCAAAAGTAGTTGAGATGAAGTCTGGTCATTCTTGCTTCTAAGGAGCATTCTGGCTGCACATCTTCCAGGACAGATTAGTTCAGTCTCTGGCAGTCCATGAAATTTTCAGCATTCTTTGTGAACACCATAATTCAAAGGCATCATCTTTTTTAAGTCTTCCTTATTGATTGGCCAGCTTTCACGTGCATATGTGGAGATAACCATGGCTTGGGTTAGGCATACCTTAGTTTCCAAAGTGACATCTTTGATTCTTAAGACACTAAAGAGGTCTTTTGCAGTAGATTTGCCCAGTTCAATATGACATCTGATTTTTGACTGCTGCTTCCTTGGGTGTTGACTGTAGATCCAAGTAAAATAAAATCCTTAACAATTTCAATAGTTTCTCTGTTTCTAATGATGTTGCTTATTGTTCTGGTTATGAGGATTTTGGTTTTATGTCAAGGTGTAATCCATATTGAAGAGTATACACCTTGATCTTCATTAGTAAGTGCTTCAACTCCTCTTCATTTTCAACAAGTCATGATTGTGTCATCTGCATAGAAATCAAAGCAAATTAAACCCAGTGCCACGGAGTTGATTATGACTCATACAGACCCCAAATGGATTTCCCAGGCATTAAATCTTTATGGAAGTAGATTCTCCAGTCTTGCTTCTGCATCTGCATATGCACTTATTGCTGTCAAATCAGTTCTGACTCATAGTGTCCCTTCCTTGGGTTTCCAAGGCAGTATCACTACGGAAGTAAATTGCCCAACCTTCCTTCCAAGGAATGAGTAGTGGGTTTGAACTGCCAGCCGTCTGGTTGGCAGTCAAATCCCTCAGGCACTATGCTACCAGAGCTCCCTGCATCTGCATATATCAGACTGTTAATGAGTCTTCCTCTAATCCTGATGCCCCATTCTTGTTCACATGGCCCAGCTTCTCAGATGACTTGCTCAGCATACAGATTGAATAAGTATGGTGAAAGATACTGCTCTGACACATTTTAAGCCATGTGGTGGTGTCCTCCAGTTCTGTTCAAATGACAGCTTCTTGGTCTATGTACAGGTTTTTCATGGCATTTAAGTGTTTTGGAACTCCCATTCTTTGCAATATTATCCATAATTTGTTATGATCTGTACATTCAAATGCCTTTGTATAGTCAATAAAACATAGGTAAACATCTTTCAGGTATTCTTTGCCTTCAGCCAAGATCCATCTGACATCATCAATAATATCCCTCATTCGTGTCCTGAATCTGGTTAATTTCTGAAAGTTTATTGACATATTGTCAAGTGCTTCAAACATTTTTGAGTTATCTTCAGCAAATTTTACTTGCATGTGATACTAACGATGTTCAATGATTTCTACATTTTCTTGAATCACCTTTCTTTGGAATGGAGACAAATATCGATCTCTTAAGTCAGTTGGTCTTCCTCCAGTCCTGATGCCACTTTTTTTTTTTTTTCCATATAGTCCAGCTTCTCGGATTATTTGCTCAGCATATAGATTGAATACGTATGGGGAAAGGATACAAACCTGACACACTCCCTTCCTGATTTTAAACCATTCAGTGTCCCCTTGTTCCATTCGAACAATAGCTTCCTGGTCAAGGTACAGGTTCCTCATGAGTACAATCAAATGTTCGGGAATTCCCATTCTTCTCAATGTTATCCATAATTTGTCATGATCCACACAATCAAATGCCTTTGCACAGTCAATAAAACACAAGTAAACAACTTCCTGGTATTCTTTGCCTTGAGCCAAGATCCATCTGACAACAGCTATGATATCCCTTGTTCCATGTCTTCTTCTGAATCCGGCTTGCACCTCTGGAAGTTCTCTGTCAATATACTGCTGCAACCGTTTTTGAGTTATCTTCAGTAAGATCTTACTTGTGTGCAATAATGATATTGTTCTATAATTTCCACATTATGTGGGATCACCTTTCTTTGGAATGGGTACAAATATGGATCTCTTCCAGTCAGTTGGCCAGGTAGCTATCTTCCAAATCTCTTGGTATAACCAAGTGAGTGCCTCCCTTGCAGCATCCGTTTGTTGAAATATCTCAATGGATATTCTGTCAATTCCTGGGCCCTTGTTCTTCACCAATTGCTTCATTGCAGCTTTGACTTCCGCCTTCAGTACCATTGGTTCTAGATCATATGCCACCTCCTGAAATGGATGAAGATTGACCAGTTCTTTTTGGTATAGTGACTCTGTGTATTCCTGCCATCTTCTTTTGATGTTCCCTGCATCATTCAATGTTTTGCCCTTAGAATCTTTCAATATTGCACCTTGAGGCTTAATTTTTTTTCTCAATTCTTTCAGCTTGAGAAATGCTGAGCATGTTCTTCCTTTTTGGTTTTCTAACTCCAGGTGTTTGCACATTTCATTATAATAATTGGCTTTGTCCTCTCGAGTTTCTCTTTGAAATCTTCTGTTCAGGTCTTTTATCTTGTCATTTCTTCCATTGGCTTTAGCTTCTCTCCACTCAATGGCAAGTTTCAGAGTCTCTTCTGTCATCCATTTTGGTCTTCTCTTCTTTTGTTGCCTTTTTATTGACCTCTTGCTTTCTTCATCGATGATGCTCTTGATGTCATCCCACAATTCATCTGGTTTCTGGTCATTGGTGTTCAATGCATCAAATCTATTCTTTAGATGGTCTCTAAATTCAGGAAAGATATATTCTAGATCATATTTTGGCTCTCATGGACTTGTTTTAATTGTCTTTAACTTCAAGTTGAACTTGCGTATGAGCAGTTGATGGTATGTTCCACAATCAGTGCCTGGCTGGTTTTGGCTGAAGATATTGAGCTTCTCCATCACCTCTTGCCACAGATGTAGTCAATCTGATTCCTGTGTGTTCCATCTGGTGAAGTCCATGTGTACAGACGCCATTTGTGTTGTTGAAAAAAAGGTGTTTACAATGAATAAGTCATTGGTCTTGCAAAATTCTACCATGCAAGTTCCAGCATTATTTCTGTCACCAAGGCCAAATTTTCCAACTACTGGTGATTCTTCTTTGTTTCCAACTTTTGCATTCCAGTCACCAGTGATAATTAACACATCTTGATTGCAAGTTTGGTCAATTTCAGACTGCAGAAGTTGATAAAAATCTTCAATTTCTTCATCTTTGGCTTTGGTGGTTGGTGCATAAATTTTAATAATAGTCATATTAATGGGTCTTCCTTGTAGTTGCATGGATATTATCCTATCACTGGCATCATTGTACTTCAGGACAGATCTTGAAACATCCTTGTGATGATGAATGCCACACTATTCCTCTTTAAACTGTCATTCCCGGCATAGTAGATCATATGGTTTTCTGATTCAAAATGGCCAAAACCAGTCCGTTTCAGCTCACTAATGCTGAGGATATCAATCTTTATGCTTTCCATTTCATTTTTGACAACTTCCAATTTTCCTATATTCATACTTTGTACATTCCATGTTCCGATTATTAATGGATGTTTGCCACTGTTTCTCCTCAATTTGAGTGGTGCCACATCAGAAAATGGAGGTCTTGAAAGATTTACCTTATCCATACATGTAAAGATGATTTTACTCTGATAATGCAGCCCTTTCCCAGTCCTACTTTGAGAGCTTTCTAAATGAATTGACTCTTCTTCCTCCTCTGTATTAGACAATGTGTCTCGACTATTCATAAATTTGCACAGTAATGTATCAGACACTGTTTCTCTGCTATTCATAAAGTTTTTCCTGGCCAATTCTTTGAGAAGTGGATGGCTTCCTCCTTCTTCCTAGTCTGTCTAAGTCTGTAAGCTGGTATGATCTCCACTGGGATAGAAACACCAGTGGCACATCCTCAAGACTCACAGCAACACATCACCACAGTAGGACAAACCGACAGACAAGTTTGTCTCCCTTAGCTGTTGGAAACCCCTCTAATCACTCTTACCTGAATCCCTGAGGCTAACTCTTCAATCTGTCCCAGTCCCCTTTTCCTATTCTCCTTGCTTTCCGCCTCGCTGCTTGTGGGGGGTGGCCTGGGTTCCCTCTCCTCATCTGGTTCCCTGTGGTTGACTCCTCGATCTGAAGAATCATTAACAACCTGAGATATGTTGATGATACAACTTTGCTTGCTGAAAGTGAGGATGACTTGAGGCACTTACTGATGCAGATTTAGGAACACAGCCTGCAATATGGATTAAATCTCAATATAAAGAAGACAAAGATCCTCACAACTGAACCAATAAGCAGCATCATGATAAATGGAGAAAAGATTGAGGATGTCAAAGAATTCATGTTGCTTGATTCCACAATCAAGGCCAATGGAAGGAGCAGTCAGGACATTAGATGACGTGTAGCACTGGGCAGGTTGGCTGCTAAAGAACTCTTTCAAGTGCTGAGGAACAAGGAAGTCTCCTTGAGGACTAAGGTGTGCCTGACACAAGCCATGATATTTCCAATTGCTTCGTATGCATGTGAGAGAGGGACAATGAATAAGGAAGACTGAAGAAGGGTTGATACTTTTGAGTTGTGATGCTGGCAAAGAGTGCTGAAGGTACCATGGAAGACCAAAAGAACTAGCAGGTGTGTCCTGGAGGAAGTGCAGCTGAGATGCTCCTTGGAAGTGAGGATGGCCAGAGTTTGTCTCACCTACTTTGGTCATGTTGTCAGAGGGAACCATTCCCTGGAGAAGGATATCATGCTGGGTAAGGTGGAGGGTCGACGAAGGAGGGGAAGACTTTTGATGAGATGGAGTGACATGATGTCTGCGACAACGGGCTCAAGTATAGCAAGGATCATGGAGCTTGCACAGGATTGGGCAGTGTTTTGTTCTGCTGTGCATGGGGTCTCTATGAGTTGGAAACGACTGGATGGCACTTAGCAACAACAACAAAGGCAGTTGGTCAGGTAGTTGTCTTCCAAATTTCTTGGCATGAATGAGTAAGCACCTCAAACACTGCATCCATTTGTTGAAACACCTCAATTAGTATTCTGTCAATTCCTGGAGACTTGTTTTTTTTTTTGCCAATTTCATCAGTGTAGCTTGGAATTCTTCTTTCAATAGCATTGGTTCTTGATCATATGTTACCTCCTGAAATAATTGAACATTGACCAATTCTTTCTGGTACAGTGATTTTATGCATTCTTTCCATCTTTTTGTGATGTTCCCTGCATCATTCAACATATTGCCCTTGAATCCTTCAATATTGCAACTTGAGGCTTCAATTTTTTTCTCCAGTTCTTTCAGTTGGAGAAATGCCAAGGATGTTCTTTCCTTTCGGTTTTCTAACTCCAACTCTGCTCATTTCGTTATAATACTGTGCCATGTCTTCTCAAGTTTCCCTTGAAATCTTCTATTCAACTCTTTTATTTCAACATTTCTTCTTTTCTCTTTAGCCACTCTCCATTTAAGAGAAAATTACAGTCTCTCTGCCAAATATTTTAGTCTTTGTTTCCTTTCCTGCCTCTGTAATGACTGTTTGCTTCCTTTGTGTATCATATTACTGATGTCATCCTTCAATTTTTCTGGTCTGAAGTTACCAGTGTTCAATTCATTGAATCTTTTATTCTGATGATCTCTAAACTTAGTGGGGGGGGGGTGGGGGGGGATATATTCAAGATCATATTTTGGCTCTTGTAGAGTTGTTTAAATTTTCTTCAGCTACAAGTTGAACTTGTGAATGAGCAATTGATGATCTGCTCCACGCTCAACTCCTGGCCTTTTTTGACTAATGATATTGAGTTTCTCCATGCCTCTTTCCAAAGATATAGTAAATATGATTCCTGTGTATTCCATTTGTTGAGGTTCACATGTATGGCCATGATTTATGTTGTTGAGAATAGGTATTTGCAATGAATAAGTCTTTGATCTTTCAAAATTCTTTCATGCAACCACCAGGGCCATTTCTATCACCAAGGCCATATTTTCCAAATACCAATGATAATTTTTTGTTTCTAACTTTCCCATTCCAATCACCAGTAATCATCAATACATCTTGATCACATGTATTGGATCAGGAATTTTCCTTCTATCCCTGTTTTGCTGAGAGTTTTAAACAGGAATGGATGTTGTATTTTATCAAATCCCTTTTATGCATCAATTGATATAATCATGATTTTTTCCTTTGTTTTGTTTATGTGGTGGATTACATTGATTGATTTTCTGATGTTGAACCACCCTTGTAAGTCTGGTATGAATATCACTTAGTCTGGGTGTATTAATTTTTTGATATGTTGTTGGATTCTGTTGGCCAGGATTTTGTTAAAGAGTTTTGCATCTATGTTCATGAGTGATATTGGTCTGTAGTTTTCCTTTCTAGTGTTTTCTTTCCCTGGTTTTGGTATTAGTGTTATGCTTGTTTCATCAAATGAGTTTCCATCTTTTTCTATGTCCTGGAATAGCTTGAGTTGCATAGGTGTCAACTCTTCTCTGAATATTTGATAGAATTCTCCAGTGAAGCCATCAGGGTCAGGGCTTTTCTTTGTGAGAAGTTTTTTTTTTTTTTTTTTTTATGGCCTGTTCAATTTCTTCCCTTGCTATGGATCTGTTCAAGTTTTCTGCTTCTGAGTGGGATAATTTAGGTAGGTCTTGTTATTCTAGACATTTGTCCATCTCTTCTAGGTTCTCAAATCTATTGGTGTACAGTTTTTCATAATATTCTGTCGGTATCTTTTTTTATTTCAATTGGTTCTGTTGTGATGACACCATTTTCATTTATAATTCTTGTGATTTGGATCTTCTCCTTCTTTTCTTTTCTTAGGTCTGCCAATGGTTTATTGATTTTTATTAATCTTTTTGAAGAACCAGCTCTTTGTTTTGTTGATTTTCTCTATGTTTTTGTTTGTTTGTTTTCTGTTTAATTTTTTTTCTTCTCTGATTATTATTTCCTTGCTTTTAGATACTGTAGGATTCTTTTGTATTTACTTCTAATTGTTGGGGTTGATGAGTTAGAGTGTTGATTTTGTTTTGTTCCTCTTTTTTGATCTATACATTTATTGCTATAAACTGTCCTCTGAGTCCTGCTTTTGCTGTGTCCCATAGGTTTTGGTAGGATGTATCTTCATTCTCATTAGCTTCTAGGAATTTTTATTTATTTATTTATTTATTTCAGTTTTTATCTCTTCTGTAACCCAATAGGTTTTAAGTAGTGAGTTGTTCAGCTTCCATATGTTTGATACTTTTTCCTTGCTCTTCTTATTATTAATTTCTAGTTTCATAGCATTGTGGTCAGAGAAGTTGCTTTGCAGTATTTCAATGCTTTTAAATTTATTGAGGCTTGTTTTAAGTTCTGGCATATGGTCTATTCTGGAGAAGGATCCATGTTCACTGGAAAAGAATGTGAAATGTGTTTTTGTCAGGTGAAATGCTCTGTATATGAGTTCCAGTTGGTTGATTGTACTGTTGAGTTCTTCTGTATCCTTGCTGAATTTTTTTTTCAGTTGACCTGCCCCTCCTTGAAAGTGGTATGTTAAAGTCTCCTACCACTATTATAGAGTTGTCTATTACCCCTTTTAATTCAGTTAATATCTGCTTCATGTATTTTGGAGCACTTTCATTGGGTGCATAAATATTCATTATTGTAATTTCTTCTTTGTCAATTGACCCTTTCAGCATCATAAAATATCCCTCCTTGTCTCTTAAGATATTTTTCACCTTAATGTCTATTTTATCAGAAATCAATACTGCTATCCCTGCCTTTTTTTGGTTTCCATTGGCTTGGTATATTCTTTCCCACCCTTTAACTCTTAATTTGTTTTTATCTTTGTGTCTAAGGTGTGTCTCTTGTAGGCAGCATATCGATGGGTCTTCTTTTCTTATCCAGTTTGCCACCCTCTTTCTCTTGATGGGTGCATTTAGTCCATTCACATTGAGTGTAATTAATGATAGGTATGAATCGATCAGTGTCATTCTATTGTGTTTTTTTTTGTCATGTTGTTGGTGTTTCCTTGGTCTGTATATATTTCTGTGCTGAGTTCAGTTTGTTGACTAATGCTTTCTCCCTTTTCTTATTTATAGTTGGTTTTGTGTTTATTAAACCCATATGTTTTCCTTCCTTCTGGATTTGCTTAGAAGACTTGTTACTTTTCTCTGTGGTTACTTTGGAGTACATTCTTGTATCTACATTTTTAGAACAGTGCGTGCTGCAAAGACATTGTCGTATTTTCCTCTCCATTTGAGGGTCTGTACCTAGAGGTATTATTCCCTCTGATAGGGTAGTTGCTGTTGTTGTGTGCTAGTGGAGTTCCTTGGTTTTTAAGGTTTAATGTTTTATGGTTTTATTTTGAGTATTTATTTATTTATTTTTAGTGTTGATGGCATGTATCCTGGTTTTGTTGATCTCTGTTGTAGGTTCTCTATTTGAAAGACTTCCTTAAGCATTTCCTGTAGGGTTGGTCTGGTTTTCACAAAGTCCCTTAATTTCTGTTTATCTGAGAATGCCTTGATTTCACCCTAATATTTGATGAATAATTTGGATGGATATAGGATTCTTGGTTGGAAGTTTTTTTTCTTTCAGTGTTTTATGTATGCCGTCCCACTGCCTTCTTGCCTGCATGGTTTCTGCTGAGTAATCGGAGCTCAGCCTAACTGTTTGATTATTATAAGTAATACTTCTTTTTTCCTGGGCAGCTCTCAAATTTTTTTCTTTGTCTTTGGTTTTGGAAAGTTTGATTACAATATGCCTCAGTTTTTTTTTTTTTTTTTTTTTTTTGGGCTCTATCTTGTTTGAGGTTCTATGAGTTTCTTGGACAAACATCTTTTCTTCATGATGAGGGGAAGTTTTCTGTTAGCAGGTCTTCCACAATTTTCTCAGTGGTTTTTTTCACCTCTGCTTGTTCTGGAATTCCAATGAGCCTTATATTGTTTCTTCTCATCTCATTGCATATAATTCTCAGGTTCTCTTCATTTCTCTTAAATCTTTGTTCTGATTTTTCTTCATAGAGGCTAGTGTCTAGGGATTTGTCTTCTAGTTGGGATATGTGTTCTTCAGCCAGTTCTAATCTACTCTTTTGTGCTTCTACTGTGTTGTGTAATTCTTTCATTTTGGTGCTCATGCTTTGCATTTCAGCAGACATCTTCTGCATGTCTAACTGCTGTTTTTGTATGAGTTCTGATTGTGCATTAATCTTAATATTCTACTCCTCAATGATTTTCCTTAGTTCTTCTGGGGAACTGTCTGTGTTCTACTTGTTTCTGTTTGGGATTTCCTTAGGCTCTTGTATAGCTCTATAAACATATCTTCTAAATTCCTTCTCAGATAATTCTATTGACTCTTCTCCTCCATGTATAATGAGACCTTTGTTTGTGGTTTTGCTTCTAATGCCTTGTCCTGCTTTTCTATTTGATTTGAGGTTGCCTGTTGTTTCCTAGACATTTTGAGGTTGTCTTTAACTTTTGGTAATGTGTTGATTTGTTCTGTCTTGGTTTTATGGTTTAATATTTTGAAAAGTGTGTATTTTATTTTATTATTGATTCAGGTATGCTGGGTTGCTCTGTAGTTTTCTTTGTGATGGTGGAATCACTGTGTGAAATGTGGATATGTGTTTCTGTTTGTCATAAAGAGGGTTTAGAGTTCAAACTGGGAGGTTTTCTGTTGGCTGAATATGGTTTCTTCCATTGAATGAGTGAAGTTATTGGAAGAGAAGGTGGGAGCTGAAAAAAGAAAGTTTGCTGTTGCTAGGATCGGTTTCTAGGGCTTTGAGCTGGCTGCTACTAATGTTGTACTGTTATTTGCAAGCCCACAGCTCAATTTCAGGAAAGATTCCTGTTGTTAGGGTGTCACCACTTTCTGCCAGGCTCAGACACATGCAAAAACCCTGCTTCTAAGGCCCCTTGGTTCCAAAAAGCCAATCCAAGGCAAATTCCTAGGTCTGCACTTGGCTGCGGATTTTTCTCTCTCCACCCTGCCTGCCTGCAGTGCCGGCCCAATCCACCCAGACTGCTAATGACTTGGGAGTTTGTCTGTGATACTGCCCACATGTGGTGCCAAAGATGTGCTCGTTTTCAGCTGGGCTGGAGTTGGGAGAATGCCTGCTAGTAATCTGTGGTCCTGGTTTTAGTGATAAAGACAAGCACAGACCTCTCAGTGCCACCCAAGTTGACCCAAGCATATTCAGTGACCTGTTGAGGGGGGGAGTGAGCTCACCCTCCTGGACACCAGTGAGCTCTCTGCTTGGGTTTTAGTGATGCTGTATGTGCCTGTTTGCATGTAGCTGACCCAAGTTACCAATGAAATCAGGTGCTGAAGGTAAATCCTTGGGGTGTTTGCTGGTATGTTGGTGCGGTTGCTGGTATGCTGATATAGGGTGTCTTCTGCCTTGGTCCATGGAGGTCTCAGGTGGTCATTCTTGCCTGCTGATCGCTCCCCCAGGGAAGTCTCTAATGGCCTTTCTCAACTGTCTATCCGCTATCTTCTTCTTCTTTAATTTATTGCCCTGTACTTTTACTCTAATTCTACTCCTCTGTGTTTGGTGCACTCTGATTCAGTGAGCTGTTCAGAGCACCAAAATCCCTAATTCAAACTGTTGTACCTAGTTTTTCAAGCACTAAGATGCTAGAAGGAAATACTGTGGGGGTTACTGACGAGACTCCATTGTGAATCCACCATTCTCTTCAATTTACCATTCCCAGCATGGTAGATCATGTGATTGTCTGATTCAAAATGACCAATAGCAGTCCATTTCAGCTCACTGGTGACTAGGATATTGATCCTTGTTTCATTTACTTTGTGCTGCTCTAACAGAAAATACCACAAATGAGATGGCTTTACCAAATGGGAGTTTAATTTCTTACAGTTTGGGAAGCTAGAAATCCGAGTTCAAAGTGCCAGGCTCTAGGGGCTAGGTGAAATCCCCTTGACCTTGGGTTTCAGCTCTGCCTCTTGCTCCCAGCTCACTGAAGCTGGAGGCTTTTCTTCACTCAGGCACCTGCTGGCTGCTGAGGCTGACAAACCCAAGGTTGAAAAATAATAGGCAAAGTCCCAATTTTACCAAACCACAAGGCAGGCTTTGATTCAAGTCCAAGATTGGCAGACACCATGACAGGCCCCTGAACAACAGCTCAGCTACATGTAGGGTCCAAGTGTGAAATAAGCTATAGATATATAATAGATATATAAAAGCTTCCCTTTATATATGAGAAGAAGACCACATCCCTAAAGCATCTGCTCAGCTGCTTGGCAGATTTCACCATGGAGTTGATTTCTAGTCTCATCAAGGGGAAAATCTACCACCAGCTGCCAGCCACTCAAAACCAGGCCCAACAAAGTTGACATATAATCTTAATTACCACAGTCCTTATGTGTTCCATTTAATTTTTGATAAATCCTAGTTTTCCTAAATTTATACCTCATTCATTCCTTGTTCTGACTACTAATGGGTGTTTGAGTCATGTTCCATCAGCAAATGAAGGTCCTGAAAACTTTACTTCGTTCATGTCATTAAGTTGGTCTTGACTTTGAGGAGGCCACTCCCCAAAGTTATTTTTAGTGGCTTATGATGTGCAGGGCTCATCTTCCATTACTTTATGAGGTAATGTTTCAAGGATATTCATAAAATTTTCCAATAATATATCAGACAGTGTTTCACTCTTATTATAAGGTTTTCACTAGTCTAGTTTTCAAGAAAAGGATGGTCCCTGACTTCTTCCCAAGCAGTATTTTCTAGAATATTTGCTGAAAACTGTCCACCATGAGTGACCCTGTTGATATTTGAAATACCAGAAGCATAGCCTCCAGGCTCACAGTAACATGCAAGATACCTCAGTATGGCAAACTGACAGACAATTGGTGGCAAACAGCCTGGTACTACTAAAACGATAGATGCAGAAACCAATGGAGAAGAACAGAGAACCTAAAAGTAAATACATGAACCTATGAACAAATGATCTTTGACAAATTTTTAAGTTCATTAAATGGAGAAAATATATATATATATATTTAACAAATAGTTCTGGCAAAACTGGATATGTTTTTTTCAGAAAAATGAAACAAGATCCATACCTCACACCAGACACAAAAACTAACTCAAAATTTATCAAAGACCTAAATATAAAATCTAAGACTGAATTATTATGGAAGTAAAAATACAGCCAAAATCAGGGACCCTAATGCATGGCATAAACAGAATACAATACATAGCTAATAATACAGCAATAGCAGAAGATAAATTAGATAACTGGGATCTACTAAAAATGAAAATCTTATGCTCATTAAAATACTTCACAAAAGAGTAAAAATACAGTAGAAATGCAGACTGGTAAAAAATAATTGGCTACTACATAGTCCAACAAAGGTCTAATTGCTAAATTTTGTACACTATTTCTCCACTCCTCAGAAGGAAGTTTGGGCAATCTACTTCTGTAGTGATATTTATTGCCTTTAAAACCCAAAGAGGGGATGCTATGAGTTGGATTCTACTTGACGGCAGTGGGTTTTTTTTTTTTTCTTCAACACCTCGATAATAAAAAGACAAACAATTCAATTAACAAATGAGCACTTCACCAAAGAAGAAATTCAGGTGGATAAACACATGAAAAAATGCTTGTGATCATTAACAATTAGAGAGATAGAAATAAAAACTACAATGAGTTATTGTTCTCCCCAGTAATAATAACTCAGATCAAAGAAACAGAAAACAACAAATGCTGGTGAGACGGTCAGCAGACTGAAACTCATATACTCTTAGGACAGCAAAAAGGTACAAGCACTATGGAAAATGATGCAGCACTTCTTTAAAAAGTTGGGAATAGAAATACCATATGATCTTGCAATCCCACTCTTAGGTATATATCCTAAAGAAATAAGAGTAGTGACACAAATAGACATATGCAAACAGATGATTATTGTAGCATTATTCACAATAGCAAAAATACGGTATCAACTTAAGTGTCCTTCAACAGATGAATGAATAATAATAAAAAATGTACATACATACAATGGAATATTACACAATGATAAAGAATAATGATGAATCTGTGAAACATCTCACAATATGGATGAATTTGGAGTACATTATGCTGAGCGAAATAAGTCGAACACAAAAGGACAAATATAATATGAGACAACACTCAAAATAAGCCAAGAACAGGTTTACATGTGGAAGAAAGATTCTTTGACATTTCCCAGGGTGGGGAGAAAGGAGGAGGGAAAATTACTAACTTGATAGCAGAAAAAAGTTAATTTTGGAGAAGGGAATGGAAATGCACAACATGGAGGAAGTCAATGTAACAATAAGGTAGAGGAAGACACTGAGAGGTATGAAAGAATAAGCAATAACTGTGGTAAATGCTAAAATATATACAATCCGACAAGAGCACAAATAACTAACAATAATTTGTGAATAGATACGTAGATAAAAATATATGCTAAATAGGTGAGGGAAGACTTAGAGGAGTGATATATAGGTATGGTGGTGAATATCTCTACATACATATTCATAAATTCCCTTAGTGTGTGTGTATATGTGTGTGTGTGTGTATGTGTATATACACACATATATAAAATGTATGTATATATATATGTGTGTATATATATATTATATATAATCTATATATAATGCTGTACATATACTTATATGTGTCTATAAGTATCAGTGTGTATATGTGTATACACATATATGTACAGCATTATACAGAGAGAGAGAGAGAAAGAAAGAAAGAGTCCATCTTGATGATGTGGATGGAATAAAGCTTTCAGGACCTCCATTTGTTAATGTGGCATGAATCAAAATGGAAAGAAACAGCTGCAAAAATCCATTAACAATAAGAACATATAATGTATGAAGTATGAATCTAGGAAAATTGGAAGTTTTCAAAAATGAAATGGAATACATAAAAATCGATGTCTTAGGCATTAGTAAGCTGAAACAGACTAGCTTTAGTCATTTTGAATCAGACAACCATATGATCTACTATGCCAGGAATGACAAATTGAAGAGAAATGGCATGTCATTCATTATCATTTAGAAAGTTTCAAGATCTGTCCTGAAGTACGATGCTGTCAGTGACAGGATAATATTCATATGCCTACAAGGAAGACCAGTCAATACTATTATTCAAATTCATGCATCAACCACCAAAACCATAGACAAGGAAATTGAGGATTTTTACCAAATTCTGCAGTCTGAAATTAACCAAACATACAATCAAGATGTGTTGATTATCAGTTATCTTTGGAATACAAAAATTGGAAACAGAGAAGAATCACTAGTAGTAGGAAAATATGGCTTTGGTGATAGAAATGATGCCAGAGATCTTATGATAGAATTTTGCAGGACCAGCAACTTATTCATTGCAAATGCCTTGCTTCAACAAAATAAATGGCAAGGACAAGTGTCAGAGTCTCTTCTGTCATCCATTTTGGTCTTCTCTTCTTTTCTCATCTTTTTAGTGATCTCTTGCTTTCTTCACGGTTAATGTTCTTGTTATCCTCCCACAATTCTGGTTTTCGGTCGTTGGCGTTCAATGCGTCAAATCTATTCTTTAGATAATCTCTAAATTCAGGAGGGATATATTCAAGATCATATTTTGGCTCTCCTGGGCTTGTTTTAATTGTCTTTGACTTCAAGTTGAATTTGCATATGAGCAGTTGATGGTCTGTTCCACAATCAGCTCCTGGCCTGGTTTTGGCTGAAGATACTGAGCTTTTCCACTGTCTCTTGCCACAGATGTCAATCTGATTCCTGTGTATTCCATCTGGTGAAGTCCACGTGTAGAGCTGCCGTTTGTGTTGTTGAAAAAGGTGTTTGCAATGAACAAGTCATTGGTCTTGCAAAATTCTACCATGAGAGTTCCAGCATTATTTCTGTCACCAAGGCCAAATTTTCTAGCTACCGGTGATTCTTCTTTGTTTCCAACTTTTGCATTTGTCACCAGTGATAATTAGTACATCCTGATTGCGTGTTCGTTCAATTTCAGACTGCAGAAGTTGATAAAATTCTTCAATTTCCTCATCTGTGGCTTTGGTGGTTGGGGCATAAATTTGAATAACAGTTATTATAACAGGTCTTCCTTGTAGGCGTATGGACATTATCCTGTCACTGACAGCATTGTACTTCAACACAGATCTTGAAACATCCTTTGTGATGATGAATGCTATGCCATTCCTCTTCAAACTGTCATTCCCGGCATAGTTGATCACATGGTGGTCTGATTCATAATGGCCAAAAACAGTCCATTTCAGCTCACTAATGCTGAGGATATCAATCTTTATGCATTCCATTTCATTTTTGACAACTTCCAATTCTCCTGGATTCTTGCTTCGCACATTCCATGTTCCAATAATTAATGGATGCCTGCACCTGTTTCTTTTCAATTTGAGTATTGCCACATCAGCAAATGGAGGTCTTGAAAGTTTTACCTTATCCATAGGAGTAAGGCTGGGTTTACTCAGATTATTCAGCTCTTTCGTAGTCTTATTTTGAGAGTCTTCTAACCTAACCGGACTATTCATAAAGTTGTGCAGTAATGTATCAAACAGTGTTTCTTTGCTATTCAGAAGGTTTTACCTGGCCAATTATTTGAGAAGTGGATGTCCTCTTCCTTCTTCCTAGTCTGTCTCAGTCTGTAAGCTGGGGTGATACCTGTGCACCATGTGCATCCTGCTGGGATTGAGACACGAGTGGCTCAGCCTCAAAACTCACATCAACATGTCAGCATGGTAGGACAAACCAACAATAAAGTTTGTCTCCCTGTTGGAAATCTCTCATACCACCCTTACTTGGGTCCCTGCAGCTGACTCCTCCTCTGTCTGTGTTCCTTAGCCTTTGAATCCCCTTTCTCTTCCTCTCCTGCCTGGCTGCCTTAGGCATTCCTGAGTTCCCTCTCCTCACCTAGATCCCTGCAGCTGACTGTTCCTCTGTCCTGGTTCCTGACTTTTAATCCCCTTTGTTCTGCTCTCCCACCCTGCTGCTTTGGGCATGCCTGAGTTCCCTCCCTCATCTGGATCCCTGAAGCTGACTGGGTGCTTAGCTACAATTACCAGCCACTCAAATCAGGTTCACAATAGAAATCCTGGACAAAGATATAGGGACAAAAATAAAATTAGAACAAAAGTTCAAAACCATAATAATCACAGCCATTGGTTTGATAGAGACTGGTGGAACCTGTGAAACTTTTGCCCTTAGACACCTTTCAAGCCTGGAAGTGAACAGGGATCCACTTTCCACAAAACAATAGAGAAGTCTTTGAGATGAATAATAATACCAGGGAGAAATGTACTCCTCAGGACGATCAGCAATAAGTACCAAAAAGGCAGCACTGGCCCAAAAAATAAAGCACACAAGGCAGGAAGGAGCAGGAAAAAGGAGCAAATGCAAATGGGAACCCAGGGAGGAAGTGAAAAGAATGCTGTTACATTCTTGGGGTAGAAATCCAAGTCAGAAAGCAAATTATGTATGAATGGTTGAATGGAAATTAATTTGTTCTGTAAATTTTCACAAAAATCACAATAGTGTTTTTAGGTGACATAAAGTTGGCTATGAATCATAGTAACCCTATGTACAATAAAACAACACTCTGCCCAGTCCTGTGCCTTCCTCATAATTCTTGCTATACTTGATATTAACATGGAAGCCACTGTGTCAATCCATCTCAATGAGGGTCTTCCTCTTTTTCACTCACCCTCTACTTTACCAAGCATGATGTCCTTCTCCAGGGATTGGTCCCTCCTGATAACGTGTCCAAAATATATGAGACAAAGTCTCTTCATCCTTACTTCTAAGGAGCATTCTCCTTATTTCTAAGGAGCATTCTGGTTATACTTTTTCCAAAAGAGATCTACTCATTCTTCTAGCAGTCCATACCCATTCCATAATATACTAAATATTTTTCAAGGAAACCGTAATTGAAATACATCAATTCTTTTTCAGTCTTCCTTATTCATTATCTAGCTTTCATATACATATGAGGCAACTGAAAATATCATGGCATGGAGCAGGTGCACATCAGTCCTTAGTAATGTCTGTTGTTCAACAACACTTTAATGAGGTGTTTTGCAGCAGATTTATTCAATCCAATACAACATTTGATTTCTTAACTGCTGCTTCCATAGGCAATGATTGGACATTCCAGTAAAATGAAATAACTTCAATCTTTTCTCCATTTATCATGATGTTGCTTATTGGTCCAATTGCAAGGATTTTGCTTTATTTGCAGTGTAATCCACCCTAAAAATCAGTCTTTGATCATTATCAGTAGTTTTCTCAAGTCCTCTTCACTTTCAGCAAGCAAAGTTGTGTCGTGTGCATATTGCTGGTTATGAATGAGTCTTTTTTCAATCCTGATACTATGTTCTTCTTCATATAGTGTTGTTTCTTGGATTGCTTGCTCAGCATACAGATTAAATAAGTATGATGGAATATACTTATTTAATGCATGCCTTTCCTGATTTTAAGTGACACAGTGTCTTCTTGTTTGGTTTGAGTGACTGACTCTTGGTCTATGTATTGATTACTCATGAGCACTATTAAGTGTTGTGGAATTCTCATTCTTGCCAATGTTATCCATAATTTGATATGAGCCACATTGTCAAATGTCATTTGAACAGTCAGTAAAATACAGATAAACATCCTACTGAGTAGTCTCTGCTTTCACGCAATATTCATCTGACATGAACAATATTCCTTTTTCCACTACATTTTCTGAATCGGTCTTGAAATTCCATAACCTTTCAATGTATCATCACAACTGATTTTGAATTTTTGAATTAGCAAAACTTGTGTTATATTAATTATATAGTTTGATAATTTCTGCATTCTGCTCCATCATCTTTCTTTAAATTGAGCAAACATGTAGATCTCTTCCAGTATTTAGTCCAGTCCTTTCAAAATTTCTTGGCATAAATGACTGAATACTTCTAGTATTGCATCTGTCTGTTGAAACATCTCAGATCATAGTCCGTCAATTTCTGGAGCATTGTTTTTCACTATTGCCTTTAGTACATCTTGTATTTTTTCTTTCAAACCATCATTTCTTGATCATATGCTATCTCTTAAAATTATGAAAAGTAGATGAGTTCTTCTTGGAGCAGTGTCTTTGCATATTCTTTTAGTCTTTGTTTGATATGTTCTGGGTAATTCAATATTTTCCGCATAGAATCCTTATATTGGTACTCAAGGTTTGAATTATGTCATTCAGTTATTTCATCTTGAGGGATGATGGACATGCTATTCCCTTTTGGTTTTTGAACCATATAAATGTGTATATTTCATTATATTTAATCTTCTCAAGCTTTCATTTGAAATATTCTGTTCAGGGCTTTCACTTCATCATTTCCTCCACCCATTTTAGTTACACTCCATTCAAGAACAAGTTCTAGAGTCCTTTCTGACATTCATTTTTTTATCTTTTCTTTCACATTTTAAACTATCATTGACTTTCTTCATGTATGATGTCCTTAATGTCATTGCACAACCTATCTGTCAGTTTGTCATACTATGGTGGCTTATATGTTGCTTTAATGCTGGAAGCTGTGTCACCAGCATAGTCAACTTTGGTGGACAGGTGTCAGCAGAGCTTCTAGACTAAGACAGGCTATGATGGAGGACCTGGTGATCTACTTCTGAAAAAAAAAAAAATGTTCAATGGAAACCTTATTAATAGCAGGAGAACTTTGTCTGATATGGTACCAGCAGATGAAACCATCATCGTGGAATGTACTCAAAGTATGACTGGAGAAGGGTTTCCTTCTCACAGTAGACTTGACCTTAATGACATGGAATAAAACTTTTAGGCCTTCATTTACATGTGTTACATGTGGCATGATTAAAAATGAGAAGAAACATCTGCAATATCCATTAAAATTGGAACATGGAATGAACAAATCATGAATCCAAGAAAATTGGAAGTAGTCAAAACTGAAATGAAATGCATAAAGATCAATATCCTAGGCATTAGTGGGGGGAAATATAGTGGTATTGGTCATTTTGAGTCAGACTAATTGTCTGCTCTATTATACCAGGAAGGACAGTTGAAAAGTATGGTTTTGTATTGTCAAAAAGAACATTCAACACCTATCCTGAAGTACAACAGCTTCAGTGATAGGATAATACAATGAAGACCAGTTAATATGATTTTCACTCAAATGTACACACAAATCAGTAATGTCAAACGTGAAGAAATTGAAGATTTCTATCAACTTCTGCAGCCTGAAATTGACCAAACATGCAATCAGGAGGCACTGATAATTACTGAAGATTGGAATGCAAAAGTTAGAAATAAAGAAGACAGATTGGTTATTGGAAAATATGGGCTTGGTAGTAGAAAAAATGCTGGTGATCACATGATAGAATGTTGCAAGACACATGACATTTCATAGCAAATACTTTAATCAACAATGTAAAAGCTGACTATAAACATTGAACTTGCCAAGTAGAATACACAGGAATCTTATAAACTACATCTACAGAAAGAGACCACAGAGAAGCTCAACATCATCAGTCAGAGCAAGGGTCGAGGCTGACTGTGGAACAGACCATCAGTTACTCCTATGTAAGTTCAAGTTGTAGTTGAAGAAAATAAAAAGAAGTCCATTCATGCAAAAATATGATCTTGATTATGTCCCAACTGAATATGTAGACCATCTGAAAAATAGATTAGACTCACTGAAAAAG
>NW_006922275.1:557077-561932 GCF_000298275.1 Orycteropus afer afer | reverse complement strand
AAGATTAGAGCAGAAGTCAATGAAACAGAAAATAGAAAGACAAAAGAAAAAACCAACAAGACCAGAAGTTGGTTTTTTTGAAAAGTTTAATAAAATTGACAAACCACTGGCAAATTTAACAAAGGAAAAGGGGAAAGAATATAAATAGCAGGAATAGGAAAAAAATTGGGTAACATCACAACAAGACTGACTGAAATAAAAAGGATAATATCAGGATACCATAAAGAACAGTACTAAAATAAATTTGAAAATCTGGAAGAAATGGCCAATTTCTAGAAACACACTACTTATGTAAGCTAACACAAACTGATGTAAAAAAAAAGAAAAGTTGAACAGATTTATAGCAAAAGAAGAAATTGAACAGCTCATTAAAAAGAATTATCAACAAAGAAAAGTCCTGACCCAGATGGTTTCACTGGAGAATTCAACCAAACTTTCAGAGGAGAACTGACACCAATCCTATTCAAAATATTCCAAAACATAGAAAAGGATAGAATCCTCCCAAATTCAATTTATGAAGCAAAATGACCTTCATACCAAAACCAGAAAAAAGATATCACTCTAAAGGACAACTACAGACCAATATCCCTCATGGATATAGATGCAAAAATCTTCAACAAAATCCTAGCCAATAGACTCCAACAACATATCAAAAAAACAATTCATTACGACCAAGTGGGGTTCATGTCAGGTATGTAGCGATGGGTCAACATTAGAAAAACAATAAAAGTGATCTACCACATTAAAAAAAAAAAGGAAAGGAACCACGTGATCATATCAATCAATGCAGAAAAGACATCTGATAAAATCCAACACCAATTCCTGATCAAAACCCTCTGCAAAATAGGAATAGAAGGGACATTCCTCAACATAATAAAGGGCATATATGCAAAACCAACAACCAACGTTACTCTGGAGAGAGACTGAAACCATTCCCTTTGTGAGCAAGAGCCAGACAAGGATGCCCTCTATCATCACTTCTATTCAACATTGTATTCAAAGTCCTAGTGAGGGCAATAAAGAAAGAAAGAGAAATCAAAGGCTTCCAAATTAGTAAGGAAGAAGTCAAGCTATCCTTATTTGCTGATGATATGATCCTATACCTAGAAAACCCAAGAGATTCAGTCAAAAATCTACTGGAACTAATTGAGAGATTTAGCAAAGCATCAGGATACAAGATCCACATCCAATTAATCAGTTGGATTCCTCTACACTGGCAAAGAGATTGCTGATAATGAAATAAGGAAATCAGTATCATTTATAACAACTATCAAATAAATAAAATACTTGGAAGTAAATCTTACCAGAGACACAAAAGACCTGTACAAAGAAAAGCACACAACACTACTTCAAGAAACCATAAGAGATCTACATAAATGGAAGAACATACCACGCTCATGAACTGGAAGAGTGAACATTGTGAAAATATCAATTCTATCCAAAGAAAACTATGCATTCAATGCAATCCCAATCCAGATCCCATCAACATTCTTTAAAGATATGGAAAAACCAATCACTAACTTTATATGGAAAGGAAAGAGACCTCGGATAAGCAAAGCACTATTGAAGAAGAAGAACAAAGTAGGAGGTCTCACACTGCTGGATCTCAAAACCTACTATACAGCCACAGTAGTCAAAATTGCCTTTTATTTGTACAATGACAGACACATAGACCAATGGAATATAATTGAGAACCCAGAAATAGATCCATTGACCTATGGTCCTCTGATCTTTGACAAAGGGCTGAAATCCATTAAGTGGGGAAGAGATTGTTTAATAAATGGTGCTGGCAGAACTGGAGATCCATATGCAGAAAAATAAAACAAGATCTGTACCTTACACCACACACAAAATCTAACTCAGATGGATCAAAGACTTAAATGTGAAACCTAAACCTATAAAGTTCCTCAAGGAAAAATAGGGGCAAATTTAGGGGCCTTAATATGTGGCATAAATAGGCTATCAAGCATAACCCAAAATACACAAACAGCAGAATATAAACTAGATGCATGGCACTTTCTAAATATTAAATTTTTATGTGCTTCCAAAGACTTCTCCAAAAGAGTCAAATGAGAATGTACAGATCGGGAAAAAAATATTTGGCAGTGACATGTCTGAGAAGGGACTTATCTCCAAAATTTATAGAAAACTCCAATTCCAACAAAAAGACATAATCCAGTTAAAAAAATGGACAGAAGACATGAAAAGACACTTAACCAAAGAGGATATTCAGGTGACCAACAAACATATGAAGAAATGCTCACAATCATTAGCCATTAGAGAGATGCAAATCAAAACAACAATGAGATACCATCTTGTCCCAGCACTAATCATAAAGTTCAACAAGACAGAAAATAACAAATGCTGGCGAGGATGTGGAGAGATTAGTACTCTCATACACTGCTCATGGGACTGTCAAATGATATAACCACTGTGAAAAGCAGTATGGCAATTCCTTAAAAAGCTGGAATTGAAAATACCATTTGATCCAGCAATTCCATTACTAGGTGTATATCCTAAAGAAATGAAAGCCAAGACAAGAACAGATATATGCACACCCATGTTCATCACAGCACTATTTCCAATAGCCAAAAGATGGAAACAACCTAGGAGTCTATCAACAGAAGAATGGATAACCAAACTACGGTACATACACACAACGGTATACTAAGCAACCCTAAATGATAATGTAGAACCTGCAAAACACTGCATAATGGAGGACAGTATGCTGAGTGAAATATGTCAGTCACTGAAGGACAAGTATTGTAATAGTCCGTTTGTAAAAAGTCTAGGAAAGTTTTATATATGAAAGGACATTTTCTTTGTTGGTTTACAGGGGTGGGGGGGAAGGTAGGGAACACTGTTAGATAGGTAGAAACAAGTATTGATTTGTGTGAAGAGAAGGGCAATATACCAAATATGAGTGATGAACACAGTGGCATTGAGAAAGAAGTCATAGAGAAGTGCACCGAAGGTACAGAGAACAAAAATTAACCTTTTTAGACATACTGTACTGTGTTGTCAGTGAAGGCAAACATTGATATACAGGTGGATAGATGAGTGGACAGGTTGAACTATTAGGTATGTCTATGTAGAGGTGAGTCTGCCTATGACCATGTATAGGGTTGGAAGAAAATGTTGCTACAAGTGTATTTGTATATTCTGTGAGAATTCCCAGGTATATAGTAGAGCTGACAAGGGACAAGGTTGTAGTCACATCTTGGCCACAGCCAGCTACTCAGAGGAAGCAAGTAACTGGATCTGTGTGCTTGGGACCATAATCCCAGGTGACATCAAGCTCAACTGGCATAACATAATATATAAAAATATTGATCCACATCTTACTTTGGCAAGTAGCAACTGGGATAGATCTTAAAAGCTTGTAAGTGGCCATTTAGATGCAATGATGAGTCTCTCCTCATCCAGAGCAAAGAAGAATGAAGAAAACTGAAGATGCATGGAAACAATTATTCCAAGTGACTGGTACACCATGTAATCCTCAGCCTATATGACTATTAGACCAGAAGAAGTAGATGGTGCCGGCCTACCACTGTCCACCACTCAGAGGGAGATCTATGTAGGAGATCCTGGATAGAGTGGGAGAACAATGTGGAACAAAATCATTAAAAAAAATAAAAGCGGGACCAACTTTGCTGGTCTGATAGAGCCTGATGGAGCCCCTGAGACTATGGCCCCTACCTGCCCTTCAGGTCTGAAACTGAACCCACACCTTTGGCTTCCAGCCAAACAAAAGACAGGCATATGAGTTGAACATTTACAGTAGGTAGATACACTCTTTGGAGAGAACAATTATGGGAGAATAGAAGGACTATGTATCCACAGGGAGACAGCTAGGTGGGGGGTTGGGCAGGAGTGCATGGAGGGAAGGACACAGGGAATAGGTAACTATGGTGAAGAAGTGGGAGGGGAGCTGTTGCATTGTAGGAAATTACAGTTAATATCATGAGACAAAGTGTATGTGGGCAGCTCTATTGAAAGTGAATTTGCTCTGTAAACTTTCAGCCAAATCACAATTAAAAAAAAAAAAAAAGAAAGAATGTCATTCAGCAGAACAAGGGGATACTGCATAGTTTAAAAGCAGGAAACATGAGCATCTGGGTTGTATCCTTTCAATGTACTTAATCTGTATACTGAGCAAATAATACAAGAAACTGGACTATATGAAGAAGAAAGTGAGTCAAGATTGGAGAAAGACTCACTAACCTGCAATATTTACTAGCTGCCTGAAGAAGATGATGCCTCTAGCTTCAGAGGCAGTGCTGAAGCCCAAGGTCTAGGGGCTTTCACCCAGCCCCTAGAGCTTGACACTTTGAACTTGGACTTAAAGCATCCAAATTGCAAGAATAAACTCCTATTTGTTAAGGCCATCCCATTTGTGGTATATTCCTGTCGGAGTGGCACTAGGTATCCAGAACAAGTGTTAAAGAATAAAGATGTCACTCTGAATTAACATGTACCTGACCCAATCCAGGCTATTCTCAATTGTCTCATATACATGCAAAAGCTGGACAATGAATAATGTTGACCAAAGAAAACTTGATGCATTTGAATTATAGTCTTGGCAAAGAATATTGAATATACATTGGATTGCCAGAAGAATGAACAAACTTATCTTGGAAGAAATACAGCCGGACTGTTCCTTAAAAGTGAGGATGGCAAGACCTAGTCTCTGCTACTTTGGACATGTTATCAGGAGGGTCCAGACTTGAAAAAGACATCATGCTTGATAAAGCAGAAACATGGCAGAAGCTGCCTTAGCATTTTTACCACTTCACAAGTTAGGGAAGGAAATGGGTCATGGATGGGGCCAAAATTAAAAAAAAAAAAAAACCTC
>NW_006922275.1:533887-556977 GCF_000298275.1 Orycteropus afer afer | reverse complement strand
TATCAGGAGGGTCCAGACTTGAAAAAGACATCATGCTTGAAAAAAAAAAAACTTACTGCTGTTGAGTCAGATCCAACTTATAGTGACCGCTCCTTGGGTTTCCAAGGTGGTATCACTACGGATGGAGGGTCAGTGAATAAGAGGAAGACCCTCAACAAGAGAGGTTGACACAGTGGCTGTAACAATTGTGAGAATGGTATAGGATCAGGCAGTGTTTTGTTCTATTGTGTATGATTGCTGTGAGTTGGAACTAACTCAGTGGCACCTAACATCTGTAACAACAACATAACTATTTGAGAAATGAGGTGACTGAATTCCAAGAAGATAAGTATCTTGCTATAGCTGGTATAATGGCTTACAGCAACATAGTTTGGACTGATTTGAGCTTTGTTACTGCTTTCATTAAATTCAGTTCATTGCTGTTAAGTGTTTTGAGTGTAGGATCAGGACTTTTTTCCAAAATGTGGATTCTGACCAACTCAGTGATTCTGGAGAGTTCTGTGTATTTTATTGCCTAGCCATCAGTGTTTCAAACTTGGGATAATCCTATCTGCTATAAAGCCTGACTGGTCATTGGGGAGATCCTTTGCTCAAGTGCTGCTTTCTTGGGCCCAGGAAAACTATCTCCTCCCCTTTTCCCTGTCTCAGTGTCCAGAAAATTCCTGAAGTACATTTCCTGAGTGCTTACAATGCCTTGGAGAGATTTCTCCAATCTCTGTGACTCTGTCCCCAGCCTTTACAGGCACTGCCTTGTACTAGGTGCATATGAAAGTATTTCAGATAGAATTTCTCATCCCTCATGCTCCACTCCAAACATCAAGCATACTACCAGAAACATTTGGCAATGGACTATGTGAAATTATTGACAGATGATGAGTAATTTCTCTGTCATTCAATCTCCTTAGGATCCAAATTTATCCTCTATATGCTCACATTTTGAAAAATAACAGATTTTATCACAGTCTCCAACTACCACAGCATCAATACTATATCTTTTCTACCCCTTTTGAAAAGGTAATAAGAAAAATATCTAAAAAATGTGAGCATTAGTGTTGATAATTTCCTTAATATAACATCAATTAATATCTGTGAAATTATAGCTAAAAATTAATATGAAATCTTCAATGACTGACAAAATATGGCTTCAATTCCCAAAACTAGAGAAATGGATAAGTAAATAAGCCTCCAATTAGGAATCAATCTGGTTAATATCTTTATACTGACCTTAATAAAAAGATCAAAGTAATTGTTTTAGTCATCTATATGAGCTCACATTACTATTTAATTATTACAGAGAGGATATTAAGATAAGTCACAGGCATTCAAATCAAGTAATATTTAAAAGAATTTTATAGCTTTACTCAAATTCAGCCAACAAGAATTTAGGTGATGCTTCAAAATCTGGACACATCACCAGACACTAAGAACTACTTAAAACAAAAACAAAAACAACAAAAAAAACACTACTTAAAGAATAGATAATGGTGAATACAGTGTTTCATTTAAACACCAATTAAAAACTTTTTCATTTTCTTTGTAAGTATATCCCGGAAGAAATGGTATGTTCTATTGCATCAAGTTTTAATGATCAATAAAGTAGTCTATCAAATATGTGTGTGATTCCCCCAAAAAAATATCCACACCATTAATAAGCTGTGATTTCATTGATATGGAGAATAAACTTTTGATTAAACTGATTAAGCTAATGTGCTCAGTTGGTGTGAGAAATGGATATAAAACCTCCGGCATGGTAGATATTTTGCAACTGATTTTTCTAAAATGAGATAAAATGTGGAAGTTTTCAGTTGTGAAAATTTGTATTTAACTGTGTAAACTAAATGACTACAAAAAATAAGCATTGCCCCATTCCCATAGCTGGTAAAGAATAATAGAAAATATGCTTTAAAAAAAAAAAATTCCAGAATATAAAGACTTTATTTTCTCCTCAGTTCTTTATTAAATAAGTAAATTTATGACAGAGGCCCTAATTGCTGCATGAAAATTCATGCCATTTCACTCTAATCAGATGTAAACGTTAATAAATGTGACCGTGAAGTGCTTATTAAGAGATGAAATTTAAAAAAAAAAGTTGAAATAGCTCCTACCATATTTTATAAGACAGAGATTATGTGAGCCAAAATATTTTTATATTACAATTTTCAAAATAATAAAAATTATTTTTTCCAAATTATCTTTGTACACTTTTTATTCAAAAAGTTAGTTTTCATTCTTTGGCATTAATTGACAACCATAATTTTGGAATATTTTAAACGATCTTCAAATATTTCAAGTGATATCATAACAAAACTAACTTAAATTAAGCTATGTTTTAAATAGCTTAAAAGACAGTAATCAGTAATTTAAGCAGTCCAATAATAATTACATATTTCAGTTTCACAAATTCCATTAGCTATTATTCTAAATTCTCTCATTTCCTGAAATTTCTAGTAAAAAATGAAAATTAACATAAAAAATAAGGATCTGTAAATTTCATTTTTTTGCTATACTAATTGAATTATGAGGATCTCTAGTGGTGTAGTGCATAAGGCATTTGACTGCAAGCCAGAAGATTAGTGGTTCAAACCTACCAGCCACTCTGCAGAATGAAGACTGTGAAATCTATTCCCAAAATATTTACCACCTCAGACACCCAAAGGGGTTTGCTGTGAGTTAGAATAAACTCGATGACAGTTAGATTTAAAAAAAAAAAAAAAAATGAATTATACATTAACATCCTAATAATCCAAGGGATCAAATTAAAAAAAAAAAAAATTGATTGGCATATAGTAATTCCTCATATAGTCAACATTAAGGGTTTCTGGTGTCTTCTCTTTATGAGGTAATCTCCTGATGTTTCATTTATATAAGTATCTTGGCAAGTATATTTTTCTTCCTTATTTAATTTATTATATATATATAATATATATATTATATATGGTAGCATAGTGGCTAAGGCACTTGACTGCTAGCCAGAAGGCTGGCGGTTCAAACCCACCAGCCACTCCTCGGAAGGAAGGTTGGGCATTCCTACTTCCGTAGTGATACTGCCTCGGAAACCCAAGGAGGGGTCGCTATGAGTCAGGGCTGACTCGATGGCAAACAACAACAACTATATATATATATATTTATATATATATATTTATATATATATAAATACGACTGACTACCATGCCAGAAAAGAGTGACTAAAATGATACACCCACACATCTATAGCAGAGACTTCTTACCACAGTGAAAATGGTACTATATGACAAATGTACAGGGATCATGTATCATTTTTTTTTTTTGCCTTCATACATTCCCTTATTGCTCATGTTTTAGTTTGTACATTTGAGAGTCACAAAAATACATTACTTTCTCTTATCACTGAATTTTCAAAGCTCTGGTAGCATAGTGCCTAAGGTATTTGACTCCTAACCAGAAGGCTGGCGGTTCAAATCCACCAGCCACTCCTCGGAAGAATGGTTGGGCAATCTACTTCCGTAGTGCTACTGCTTCGGAAACCCAAGGAGGGGTCGCTATGAGTTGGGTCCAACTCGACAGCACATAACAACAACATTCTTGTTAATCTGATATCGTGAGAATAGATAAGCCCCTCACGTTAGAAGGCACTCAAAATGCAACACAGTGGTTGCAATGATGGGCTTAAACATAGCAAGGAGTGTGAGGATAGCACAGGACTCGGCAGTGTTTCATTCTGTTGTCCATAGAGTGGATGTGAGTTGGAGCCAACTCTATAGTACCAAACAACAACATTCTTATCAATATTAATGTGAATAAACTGCCATAATAAATTAGTCTTCAAAATGATAACTTGAAATGAAAATTGTTCCAGTCATCTTACAATATTTTTCACTAAAACATCACCGCTAATGTTTTACTAAAACAGTTAAGCACTTGGCTACTAACCAAAAGACTGGCAGTTTAAATTCACCAAGTGGCTTGACAGGAGAAAGACCTAGTTATCTGCTTCTGTAAAGATTAATAATCATAATAGTAATGATAGTAATAATAATAACAGTGTTGTCAAGTTGATTCTGACTCATAGAGACATAAGACAGGGTAAAACTGCCCCCATAGACTTTTTCAGGCTGTAATCCTTTAAGGAAACACTGCCACTTATTTTTCCTGTAGAGTTTCTGGTAGGTTTGAACCAAGTGCTTTTAACCATTGTGCTACCAGAGCTTTCTGTAAAGACTGGATGTTAGAAGAGATTCTGTATTTTTCTCTTGGACGTAGAGTAGCTAAAGTGAATAGAGAAAATGATGAAGGAAGGGAGCTGAACAGAAGATTTCAAAGGGGAACTCGAAAAGACAAAGTAAAGTATTATAATAAAATGAGTGAAAACCTGTAGTTAGAAAACCAGTTAGTAAGAACATGCTCATCTTTTCTCATGCCTAAAGAATTGAAAGAAAAATTCAAGCTTCAAGTGCAATATTGAAGGATTCTGTGGGCAAAATATTGAACGGTGAAGAAATCATCAAAAGAAAATGTATGTAACACACACAGTTACTGTATCAAAAAGAATTGGTCAAGGTTCCACCACTTCAGGAGGTTGCATATGACCAAAATTGATGGTACTGAAGGATGAAATCTAAGTTGCATCAGCAAGAAACAAGGCTCTTGGAATTGAAGGAATACCAATTGAGATGTTTCAACAAATGGATGTAGCACTGAAGGGGTTCACTTGTCCATGCCCAGAAATATTGAAGACAGTTATTTACAGAATGCAATGGAATGCAGCAATTATCAAACAATATTATTAATGTCACACAAAAGTAAACCTTGCTGAGGTTAAGTAAAAAATTGTTGCAGCAGTACATAGTCAAGGAACTTCCAGAAATTCAAGGCAGATTCAGAAGAGGATATGGAATGAACAATATCCTTGCTGATTTCAGATGGATCTTGTCTGAAAGCAGAGAATACAAAAAAAAAAAAAAGGTTTACCTGTGTTTTGTTGACTAGACAAAGGCATTTGACTGTGGGAAACATAATAAATTATGGATAATACTGCAAAGAATAGGGATTATTTATTCATCATCCAGCTCTCATATCGATAAGAGATGATGGAAAATGTCATGGCTTGGTTCAGGCACACCTTGGTCCTCAAATTGATGTCTTTGCTCTTTACCAAATCAAAGTATATACAAGAGGTCTATTGCACAGATTTACCCAAAGCAGTATGTCATTTGATTTCTTGAGTGCTGCTTTCATGGGTGTGAATTGTGTTAACTGTGGGTCCAAGTAAAATGAAATCCTTGATAACTTCAATCTTTTCCTATTAATCATAATGTTGCTAATTGGTCCAGCTGTGAGAACTTTTTATGTTTTTATGCTTTAGTGTAATCCATACTGAAGGCTGGACTCTTTGATCTGCATCAGTAAATGTTTCAAGTCCTCTTTAAGCAAGAAAAGCTGTGTCATCTGCATATGGCAAGTTGTTAATGAGTCTTCCTCCAATCCAATACCAACAATGTAGTGCTTGTTTTCATATAGTCCAATTTCTTGGGTTATTTGCAAAAAGGAAAAAAAAAAAAAACACCTCACTGCCACAGAGTTGATTCCAACTCATAGCAACTCCCACTGGGTTTCCAAGGCAGTAATTGATGAGGGAGCTCTGGTAGCATAGTGGCTAAGACACTTGCCTGCTAACCAGATGGCTGGTGGTTCAAACCCACCAGCCACTCCTCAGAAGGAAGGTTGGGCAATCCTGCTTCCATAGTGATACTGCCTCGGAAACCCAAGGAGGGGTCGCTATGAGTTGGGTTTGACTCGATGGCACATAACAACAGCAACAACAATTGTTGATGGGAATAAATTGCCCTCATCTTCTGCAGAGCAGCTGATGGGTTTGAACTGCCAATCTGGTGGTTAGGAGTCAAATGCCTTCAGCACCGAGTCACTGGATCTCACTTCTAGATTTGCTCTACATAGATATTGAATAAGTATCGTGAAAAGATGCAACACTGGTGCACACTTTTCTTTTAAACCACATAGGATCCACAAGAGTACAATGAAGTGTACTGGAATTCCCATTCTTTACAATGTTATCCATAATTTGTCATGATCCACGTAGTCAAATGCTTTTGCATCGTTGATAAAACACAGGTAAACATCTTTCTGATATTCTCTGCTTTCAGGAGAGACCCATCTGACATCAGCAATGCTATTCCTTGTTCCACACCTTCTGAATCTGACTTGAATTTTTGCAGTTCTATGTTGATGTACTACTGCAACTCTTTTTGAATTATCTTCAGCAAAATTTTATTTATATTTGATATTAATTATGTTGTTTGATAATTTTTGTACTTTTCTTTGGAATGAGCAGAAATAGTAAGCTCTTCCAGTCAGTTGACCAAGTTTATGCCAAATTTCTTGGCATAAGCAAGTGAGTACCTCCAGTGGTATATCAATTTATTGAAACGTCTCAAGTGGTATTCCATCAATTTCTGGAGCCTTGCTTTTTCCAATGTCCTCAGTACATGTTGGACTTCCTCCTTAAATACCATCACTTTTGATTATATGCTACCTCCTGAAATGGCAGAACCTTGTCCAATTCTTTTTGATACACTGTGTATTTCTTTCATCTTCTTTTGATTCTTCCTGCTTTTTTCAATATTTTTCCAATAGAACCCATCAATATTGAAACTCAAAGCTTGTATTTTTTTCTTCAGTTCCTTCAGCTTGAGAAATGTCCACCATGTTCTTCCTTTTTGGTTTTCTAACTCCACGTCTTTGAACATTTCATTATGGTATTTTGCTTTATCTTCTTGAGACATGAATGCCACAGTCAAGTAATCAAATGACATATTGCATTGGGCAAATCTTCTCTTTAAAAAGCAAGGTTGTCATTTTGAATACTAAAGTAATCCTGATCCAAGATATGGTATTTTCCATTGTCTGAAATGCATAGTAAAGCTGGACAACAAATAAAGATGACAGGAACTGATGCTTTTTGAAATATTATGTTGGCAAATATTGAATGTACTATGGACTACAAGAAGAGTGAACAAATCCATCTTGGAAGAATAGCCAAAATGCCCTTTAGGAGGAAGGATGATTTGACTTTTTCTCACATATTTTGGTCATGTTATCAGGAGAGACTAGTCCTTAGAGAAGGACATAATGTTTGGTAAAGTAGAATGTCAATGAAAAAGAAGATCTTCAATGTGATGCATTGACAAGTGGCTGCAACAATGAGATAAAAAATGACAATGATTGTGAAGATGGCCACTTACTGGATAGTGTTTGTTCTGTTGTATATAGAGTCCTTAGGAGTTGGAAATGATTCAGTGGTACCTAACAGTAACCATAACAACCACAGACCAGGTTGATCTTCCTAACATGTAGTGACTGCATTACGATAAAGTGGAAGATTTCTTGACTCTGGCTCAGAAGTTGTTCCATTTCAATTAATCAAGGCCAGATTCAAAGGGCTAGAGAAATAGAACTACCTCTCAATGTAAAGAGCATCAACAGCAAATTACACCAGGGCTTTCAAACATATCCATATTTGTAATAATCTCACTCTATTTCATGAATGCAGTATATTGTGTACTATATAATATGTGTATTTCAAACTGGGTTGTGAGGAATAAACTTTTCAATGTATATTGTGATTTTTCACCTTTTTCTTTTTTTTTCCTTTTTCTTATTGTGAGAAGCCTTTAAAACTTAACCTTAGCTTGTTCTTATTCTCTTTACTTTTTCACATCTTAGGAATACTCTCTCATACCCACTTTCTTAGAAATCTATAATTTTAGCTTAGAATAAATCTGTAAGTTTTGTCATTGCTTCAAGATCCAAAAGTCCTAAAATTATACTTGTCATCACATAATCCCTAATTTTCTGTCAGTTTCACCTTGTTATTAGCAAATAAACACATTTTTCCCAAATAAAATGATAAATGAATCTCATTAAATAAATACATACAAATTAGAAATTTTTTAGTATAAATTTATTTTTTAATTATACTTATAAAATTCTTATTAATCAGTGAGAAAAATGAAGGTGTTTACATAAACACAAAATTTGAAATCAACAATCACCAAATTACAGTTGCTATTGTATAGGAGCTCTGGTGGCATAGTTGTCAAAGCACTTGGCCACTAGACAAGAGGTCGATGGGTCAAACCCACCAGCTACTCTGCAGGAGAAAGATGAAGCAGTCTGCTTCTGAAAAGATTTATAGCCTTGGAAACCCAATGGGGCAGTTCTACTCTGTCTTATAGGCTCAGAATGAGTCAGTACCAACTCAGTGGAAGTGGATTGTTTGTCGTTGTTATGTGCCATTGAGTCAGACTCGACTCATAGATTTGGGTATTATACATTATCTTCAACATCCAATTTATCAATTTTAGTTACATAATATACATAAATTCCACATTCAAACAAGTAAGTAGCTACAAATAGTTGCTTAAAGTCTGAAGATATTGTTTAATTAAGCTGAAAGTGAGATAGATGAAGTTTTCAAAGAAGAATCACTGTCAATATTAAAACAGTTGTCACTCCTTATAATAAAATTGGAAGATAGGCATCATCCAAAAGTTAAAATAATTCAAACTATCCACAATTATATTTCATGGCACAGCTGGTATTCATTTATTTTTTATATTTATTATTAGAAATAGATGATACTGATCCTTGGCTGGACTTCATTCTACTAATTGACCTACATGCAATAATCTTAAGAAGTAAGTGAGAAAATAATCCCTTCTTCTTTGTTTTACTTTGTTATACTTTGTCAGTGATATGATGCTAGGAGATTCTTACAAGCATCAATTTATTTATAACATTCTTTGGTATGTTTATGTGTGTGTGTATCCACCTTAGAGCTTATCAAGCATCTTAGATCTGTACCTTTAGAGATTTCATAAACCTAGAAATACTGTCAACCAATATTTCTTCTTTTTTTCCCTGATCCTTTTTTTCCCCCTCTCTATGTTTCTGTGTGTATAATTTATTTATTGCCTTGCTTCAGGTTCACTGTTCTTTTTCCTTTGTGGCTTCTAATCTTCTGGAAGGCTAAGTGATTGTTACGAGTTTGTTTGTGTACCCAAAAAAAAGAAATTTCAAATCCTAACTGCTGGAATCTATGAATGTGATCTTATTTGGAAAACTTTTTTGCAGATATAGTCAGTTAACGTGAGGTCATATTGGAGTCAGATGGGTCTTGATCCACATTCAGGAACACACCATATGGACACCTACACAGACACAGAGGAAAGACAGCTATGTGGAGACAGAGGCAGAAATTGGAATTATGTTGCCACAAGCAGAAGAATTCCTAAGGCCAAAAGAAGCTGGAAGAAACAAGGAATGATCTTACCCTAGAGCCTTCAGAGAGAACACGAACCTGCCAAAACCATCAATTCAGACTTTTAGCCTCCAAAATTGTGAGAGAATGAATTAATGTTGTGTTAAGCCACCCAGTTTGTGATACTCTGATAAAGCAGCTATAATGCAGTGAGGAAAACTTTTCTTATTTGAGATATATGTATTTTTCCAGTCCTAGATTTTTCATTTGGTTCTTGTTTATAGTATCTATTTCTCTGCTGATATTCTCAAATCATTTCTTCATTTTAATCAAATTGTTCTTCAAATGCTTAAACTTATTTTGAACAGTTATGATAACATCATTCTCTGCTACTTCTGACACCCTTGCCATTTCCATTTTTTTGCTGATTTTGCTTCTGGTTATGAGTCTCATCAACTGCTTTTTCTCATTTCTAGGTATTTTTTACTGTGTACTCTATAATATTAATACAAAAAAAAAAAAAAGTTCACTTCCATCAAGTCACATCCAACTCATAGCGACCCCTCCTTGGGTTTCCTTCTGAGGAGTGGCTGGTGGGTTTGAAACACCAGTCTTCTGGTTAGCAGTCAAATGCCTTAGGCACTATGCCACCAGAGCTCCCTAGTATTAATGTTTCACTATTATTTTCATTGGGATTTTGTTTTCTTCCCTAATAAATTATTGATTTCTTACTCATCAGGCAGTTAACTTAGTTTCATATATTCTTCATCATTCCAAACCTTTTATTTAAAAAAAAGAAAAAAAACACTTTGCTAGCTACAATAGAGAATAGCCTGTCCTTGAGGGCTAGATTAGCCATACTACTAGCTAAAGTTTATATTAACCCACTAAGATGTGGCTTCTCTGCTACCTATACTATTAAAAACAGGTCTTTCTGTACTAGTTCATTAGAATTAGAATATCTACTGTGTGGGATTGTAGCAGACTTTCAGATCATAATTCCCTAGCAGTGTGCTTCCTCTGGTAGTTATACTTTACTCAGCCGTTTGGAGTCTCAAATTGCACATACTCAGCTTAGTACCGTATTTATGCACTTAGACTGCTAACCAGAAGGCTGGCGGTTCAAACCCACCAGGCACTCCTCGGAAGGAAGGTTGAACAATCCTACCTCTGTAGTGATACTGTCTTGGAAACCCGAGGAGGGGTCACTATGAGTCTGGGCCGGCTCGATGGCACATAACAACAACAACAACAATGCAAATAACAAGTCTGTTATAGGATTTTTTTTCCAACTGTGCCCTGCCCCACTGTGAGATATTTTTGTAAGTGCACTATGTTATTTTTATTTTTTTAGTAGATAGCAACAGATGACAAGACAAAGACCAAAGAGGAGTCATAGAAAGATTTCTGAACCTTCTTCTTTGGTACTCCACCCTGAATATTCCAGCCACCTCAGTAGCCTCAAATTCCAATATCTAGCTCTGCAGCACAGGGAGATCAATGTGCTTGCTTTGAACTTGTCCCTGTAGTCAGGAAGGTACAGTCAGGCAGAAAATGAAAGTTAATTTGTTTCCCTTCCTTGAGACATTGCAACATTGCAGTCCTGGGACTCCTGTTACTAATGTCTGGAAACAGTTATTCCATATACTTTGTCCAGTTTTAAAGTTATTTATGATGACAGGTTTCATCCATTATTGGCTACTTCTTGTGTGTGTGTGTGTGTGTGTGTGTGTGTGTGTTTCAGGTGCAAATTTACAGAGCAGAGTTTGTTTTACATTCTACAATTCATATGCATTTAGTTTCGCTCCCCAATTACCATCCTCAACCCTAACCCACTCTCCTCCCCTCCCTTCCCAGTACCCCCTCTCCCCATGATCCTCATAGTTATGCACTCCTCTGTCTCCTGCATTTCCTCCATGAGAATGTTGCCCCTGTGGTGCCCCATGGTCAATTGCTCCAAGGGATGCATCTACATAGAGTATATTGGTGCATCGCAATGGGTTGAGTGGTCTGCACGTATGTTTTGTTTACTATTGGGCTGAGAGCCAGCCCCTGGGAATGAATTTTATTCCAGGCCTGAAGTGTATCCCATGACCATAGTATTGGGGTCCCACCAGACTCCAGCCGGCCAGTAATTATGTCACTATTGTGTTTTTGGATTTTGTTCCATGTTTTTCCTCCCACTCTATCCAGCATCTCCAGTTTTGATCCTTTCCTGAGTGGTGGGCATTGGTAGCTGGGCACCATCTAGTTCTTCTGGTCTTGAGGTCCATTATGCCCTAGGGCTGATTGCTTCCAATTCCATGGGTGTTTTGCACTCTTCTTCACTTCTGATGATAGGAGACCATTAGCTGGATCTTAGATCTATTAGCTACTTCTTGATGGGAGGAAATGGAATCAGAAAACATCTACTAATTAGATGTTGATAACACAGCAGGACAAATATGTTTACCTGTGATACAAATGTGTCATAATAAAACTGAACAGTCATAGTAAAACTGAACAGGGGGAGAGATTTTGTAATATGATCTAACAAAATCTTGCCAAAATGATACAAACTCTTTTTATAAACATTATATTTGTATGCCTAGTTAGTACATGGTTAGAAGCATCAAAATATTTATAATATGAATTGGACATCTCAATTTGTAAAAATATAAATATATTCATGTTTCATTTAGGGAAAAATCAGAATAAAAGTGTTGCACAGAGATTTGGGTAGCAATGAGTCAGCCGTATTCCACCTGAAATCTATGCATGAGTATCTCATAGATACCAAAGGTCTCTACAGGCAGAGTATCACATCAAGAAGAGCATTATATAAATCTATGCAAACAATCCTAATTCAGATGTTACAGGCCCAGGGAGTCCCTCATCACTTGTTTATCTGGAAATAGCTTAATTTCACACTCCTTCTTGAAGGACAATTTCACAGTACAGGATATTTGGACTTTTTTTTTCTTTCTTTCTTTCAACATTTTGAATATATCACCCCACTGGTACAGTTTCACTAAACTTCAGAATCTTATAAACAGACATCTAAAGCTCTAAGGAAATGTATGGCTCTTAAAATCATTATTCATTCTTCTGCAATTCTTAGTGCTATGCTTAATACAAAAGGCAAATGTCCTTTGCAGCGGCCTTCAGTATATATTCTTAGGAACACTTGTCTAAATGTACTAGTGTTCTCCACTAATTATCAAATTAAAGGAAAATAAACATTATGTGACTGATGATAAGGAGGATTTTATGTCCCATAGGGAAAATTTCTTGAGGATTCCTTATAACACAGTATCATTTCCAGATTCCATGCAAACTATTACCTTAATATCCCATTGTCTATTTCACTTTCAGGGATCATGCAAACTTGTATTTTATATAAAACTTTATAAATAAGAATCAGAGACACACTAATACAGTTTGTGCCATTTAATTTGCCACTCAAAAAAAAAAACAAAAACTAAACTAAACTCACTGCCATAGAGTAGGATCTGACTCATAGCAACCCCTCCTTGGGTTTCCAGGGCAATATCTCTATGGAAGTAGATTGCCCAGTCTTCCTTCCAAAGAGTGGACAGTAGTTTGAACCACCAGCCTTCTGGTTGACAGTCAAATGTTTTAGGCACCACAGCACCAGAACTCCCAACTCTGCCACTAGAGGGAATAAAATGGACAAAATGCAAATCTCGGGAGATGAAGATATAAGAAGTCATTGTTTGCTCTCACTTATTTATTATCTATTTACAATGTTTTATATGAATTAATAAAGTAAAATAAAACAGTATTAAAATAATAGTAGATGAGAGAAAAAATGAGACAGGTAGAAATATAAAAAAATGAAATAATATTAAAAGCAATATAAAGATTAATACTTCATTAATATAGCAGTAAGAAATTTTGGAATATATTAATAGAGAGCATCACGCTTTGGATGAAAAGGTATTCTTTAACCCCTCAAAAACAAAATCCTAACTTTACTTGCTGTAGTAAGCAGAATTTGTGTGTGATTTTCTCAATTTGGGATAAGGAAAGCAAGTGTCCACGATTCATGAACTGAAAGTACTGTGATAAGTAAATAAAAGTAATAACCTTATACCAGTCAGTAACTGCTGACCACAAAAGCTCTTTTAGCTTTGCATGTTACTGAACTTTATCTCACTAAGCAAGATAAAATAGTTGAGTCCACAAGAATTACTCCCTGCTTCTATAAAACAGGTGTTATATGTAAGTAATATAAAGATAAGCCTACCAGTTTCTAATGTAACAATATTTGGGGAGAAAAGGAAAGTATGCAGCAGACTCCTACATCTGATGACAAGAAAGAAATGAAAATATAATAAAAGATGAAGCTCTAGTTACAACCTGAATCTACTGCAGCAAACACTGTGTTTGGTTTGGATGACTTGATGAAAGTCAAAAACTCCTTGAAGTATCTCTTTAAAGAGATCCAGATACAGTGAGTGCCTTCCAACCTGACAGGTTCATCTTCATTAAAAATGTCACTAAAAAGACAGGAGAGGAAGAAAAGACCAAAATGGATGCCAGAAGAGACTCTGAAACTTGCCCTTGAATGGAGAGTATCTAAAGCAAGAGGAAGAAATGTTGAAATAAAAGAATTGAACAGAAGTTTTCAAAGGGTGGTTCAAGAAGTCAAAGTAAATTATTATAATGCAATGTACAAAGACCTGGAGTTAGAAATCCAAAAGGGAAGACAGGCTCCACATTTTTAAGCTTAAAGATCTGAAGAAAAAAATCAAGTCTCTAGTTGCAATATTGAAGGATTTTATGGGCAAAATATTAAATGATACAGTAAACACCTAAAGAAGATGGGAGGAATACAGGGAGTTAGTGCACCAAAAGCAATTAGTCAACATTCAGCAATTTCAGGAGGAAGTATATGATCAATAACCTATGGTACCGAATGAAGATGTCCAAGCTTCAGTGAGGGAATTGGAGGGAAACAAAGCATAAGAAATGATGGAATACCATTGAGATATTCCAGCAAAGGGATGCAGCATTCCAAACCAAACAAACCAAACACTGCTGTGGAGTCAGATCTGACTCATAGTGACCCCTCCTTGAGTTTCTGAGGCAGTATCACTATGGAAGTAGATTACCCAACCTTCCTTCTAAGGAGTGGCTAGTGGGTTTGAACCTCCAGCTTTCATGTTAGCAGTCAAATACCTTAGGCATTATGCTACCAGAGCTCCCAGATGAGCATTGGAGGTACTTATTCATTTATGCCAAGGAATTTGGAAGAGAGCTACCCGGCCAACTGACTGGACAAGATCAATATTTGTGCCCACTTTAAAGGAAAATAATCCAACAGAATATGGAAATTATCAAATAATATCATAAATATTACACTCAAGTAAAATTTTGTAGAAGATAATGGTCGCAAAAATGGTTGCAGCTGTATATTGATAGGAAATTTCCAGATATTTAATCTGGATCCAAAAGAGAAAATGGGAACAAAGGATATCATTGCTGATGTCATACGGATCTTGGCTGAAACATGGACTATCAGAAAGATGGTTACCTGTGTTTTATTGACTATGAAAGGCATTTAACCATGTGGATCATAACAAATTATGACTAACATTGCAAAGAAAGGGAATTCCAGAACACTTAATTGTGCTCATGAGGAACCTATACATAGACCAAGAGGCTGTCATTCAAATAAAACAAAGGGATACTGCATGGTTTAAAATCAGGAAGAGTGTGTGTCAGAGTTTTATCCTTTCACCACACCTCTTGAATCTGTACACTGAACAAAAAATCTGGGAAGTCACGCTATATGAAGAAGAACTTGATATCAGAAATGGAGGAAGACTCATTAATAACCTATGATATGCAGATGACACAACCTTGCTTGCTGAAAGTGAAGAGGACTGGAAGCACTTTGTTGTTGTTGCTGTTGTTATTTGCCGTCAAGTCGGCACCGACTCATAGCGACCCCTCCTTGGGTTTCCGAGGCAGTTATCATTACGGAAGTAGGATTGCCCAACCTTCCTTCCGAGGAAGCACTTACGGATGAATATCAAAGAGTACTATCTTTCTCTGTGGATTTCATCTCAACATAAAGAAAACAAAAATTTTCACAACTGGATCGATAAGCAACATCATGATAAATGGAGGAAAAAATAAAGTTGTCGGGGATTTCATTTCACTTAGATCCACAATCAACATCGATGGAAGCAGCAGTCAGGAAATCAGACACATATTGCACTGGGCAAATGTGTTGTAAAAAGACCTTTTAAAGTCTTATGCAGCAAAGATGTCACTTTGAAGACTAAGGTATGCATGACCCAAGCCACGGTATTTTCGATCACCCCATTTGCACATGAAAGCTGGACAATGAATAAGGAAGACTGAAGAAGAGTTGATGCCTTTGAATTGTGGTGCTGACAAAGAATACAGAAAGTATTCTCCCATGGACTGCCAGATGAATGAGCAAATATATCTTGGAGGAAGTACAGCTGGAATGCTCCTTAAAAGTGAGAATAGCCAGATTTCATCTCACCTACTTTGGTCACATCATCAGAAGGGACAAGGCCCTGGAGAAGAATCTAATGTTTGGTAAATTAGAGGGTGAAAAGAGGAAGACCCTCAACAACACAGTGACTGCCACAATGTGCTCAAGCGTTTGAAGGATTGTGAGAATGATGTGGGACCGGGCAGTGTTTTGTTCTGTTGTACCGCACAACATTGCTATGAGTCAGTGCCAACTCAGTGGTGCCTGTTTTGGTTACCTAGTGACACTCTGACAGGAATAGACCACAAATGGGAAGGCTTGAACAGACAGGTATTTATTTTTACAGTTTTTGAAGGCTAGAAGTCCAAGTTCAAAGTGCCAGGCTCTAGGGAATAGGTGAAAGCCTCTCAACCTTGGGCTTCAGCTCTGCCTCCTGATCCTGGCCCACTGAAGTTAGAGGCATCTCTTTACTCAGACAGCTGCTAGCTGCTGAGGCTAACAAACCCAAGAATGACAAGTAAAAAGGTACAGTCCCTGATGTTACCAAACCACATGGTAGGCCATTGATTCAAGTCCATTAAAAGTCTCAAGAACAGCAGATCATGCAGACTGCTGAATGAAAACACAGCTACATGCTGGATACAAGCGTGCTGTTTCTTGTATACTGGAAGCAGACTATATCTCTAAAGCAACTACTCAGCTGCTCTGGTAGATTCCACCATGGAATTGATTGTTAGTCTCATCATGTGGAATAATTATATCCAGCTGCCCAGCTACTCAACCAGGCCAGCCAAGGTGACAGACAACCTAAACTACCAGAGCACTGACAACAGATACAGTCAATCAGTGGTCTAAAAACTGGCAACCATCATACATTTTCTAACAATATCCACCCAAATGAAAGATTTATAGTCATGAACATATCTCCTACTAGGATCATGGACCAGGGATTATTGTGATGAACAGGTGATGGATATAAATAAATTTCTTTTCATGGGATTGATGTGAGAAATTCATTATATTAGCATATGTCAGTGAATTAGATAGATTTGTGATACATTTCCATCCCATTCTTTCCTAACAGCTTTTCTCAAAGTGTGGTCTATGGATCTCAGTTGGTGCTCAACATCCTTTAAGGGGATCTATGAAGTCAAAACCAGTTTTTCTATAATGGTAAGATACAGTTTACTTTTTTTACTGGGCATGTGCATTGATGGTGCAAAAGCAATGAGGTAAAACTGATGTCATCTTAGTATGAATTAAGGTGGCTGCATTAAACTATATTAGTAGTCTCATAGTCACTGTAACCTTTATAACCATATAAACAGAGTTAAAAAGAAGGAAAGAAAGAAAGAAAAGAATTGATGCCTGTTATGAGCTTTCCACAATTCTTAATTTTTCTTGAGAGTTTGAAGTTTATAATTGCAACAAATATTGTAAGTTTTTCTCCTTGGAAAGGCAGGTTCACGTCACTTTTGAGAAAATGCCTGCCAAAACATGCCTGGATAATTACAGTATATGTACTGGTTGTTTCTTTCAAGAAAAATTATTTTTCTGTATCAAAAGATAGCTGAATTACATTTCAATCATGCAAGTACTTTTCTTCAAGATAGTTGTATTTCAGAAAGCACTGGAAGGTTGTTTCTTTGGGTTTTTTCCCTCAATGTGTAATCCCCCTTTTGTCATGTAGACTATTAAAAACGCATGTATCAAGTGTATCTAGGGTTGAGATTTAATTAAATTAACAGCTTTCATTGCTTCATTAATCTCTTACGATGTTGTTAACAATCCACTCTTTTCCAAATACATGTCTGAGTGAAGCCAAAACTTCTTCATTATGCTTGAACTATATTAACAGTTCAGAACAGTTTGAATGCAAAAGCACATATAAGGATTGAGACATTAAATATATTTGCAAAAATGTGAAACAATGCCATTATCTCCACAACATATTATTATTATTATTGTTTTGGAAAAATAATTTTAAATAAAATATATGATCTACATTAACATATAATTAAACTAAGTCAAACGCATTGCTATTGTGTTGGTCCCAACTCACAGTGACCCCTCTTTGGGTTTCCAAGGCAATATCTTGTGGAAGTAGATTGCCCAGTCTTCCTTCCAAGGAGTGGCTGGTGAGTTTGAATAACCAGCATTCTGGTTATCAGTCAAATGCCTTAGGCACTATACCACAAGAGCTCCAACATGTAATTGGATAACTATATTTATTTTAAAATGTATTAATAAACAAATATTAAATATCTGTTTTAAATTCTAATGCAATAAGTATTGACAGGATTAACCACATTAAAAAGCTTTTTAAATTCCTAAATAATTGTAAGAGTAGCAAGAGCAAAGATCCAGCAAAATGGTGGAATAGGCAAACAAGCTCCAAAGACCCTCTGCAACAAAACAATGAGAAACCAACTGAAACCAATACAGAAGATAATCCTGGAACCCTGAGCTTCAAAGGCAAGGATAAAGAAGTGTATTTAATACCAACCAGTAAAAGAACCTGAATGAAAGCAGTAAGGAGACAAACGGAGTTGCAGACTACCAGCTGTCCTGAGGGCAGATCCATTTTGAATTTATCCTGATAGCAACCTAAGAATTATCTCTGCTCACTAAGGACTGCATGGGCAAGGGCTGCATTGGTGCCTGACAACCAGAAAAGAAAACAGTGAAGAAGGAGAAAAACAGACCTGTGGACTTCAACGGCTGTCCTGAGTGTGCAGCCATTTTGAAAATTCACAAGCAGTGGGCATGACCACATTGAATATATGCAATTGGCTTTCTTACTTGTACGGCAACATAGGAGTGAGCTCCACTTCCTGAGGACAGCACAGGCAGGATTACAACTGGAAAAGTGTGATATTCCCTTGTTACTCTTATACCCCACACACACTTGTTGAACAGAGGTGTGGTCATCCTCACCTCACCCACCTTCTTGACCAGAGGAATTCTATTCCAGTCTGTGCCCTGAAAGAGCCTGGATGTGGTTCCCCAGTAACCTGCCCACCACAGTTTTGTTTTTGATTGTTTATTTTTGCTTTTAAATTATTCTTTATATCTTCCTCCTTTCTTCCTCTTTTTTTTTTTTTTTTTCTCTTTACCATCCCTGGTTCTTGTTTTGTTTTGTTGTTTCTTTTTTTTTCACTTCCCTTTTCCTGATTCCCTTTCTTTTTTCTTTATTTTGGTTCTTCTCATCCCTTGTTTTCTTTTATGCAGTTTTCCCATTTTTTCTTTACTATTCTTCTAGTCTTAGTCTTTTCTTTCATTCCTCCTTCCCCAGATATTGTGGGACTTTCTTTTTTTTTTATTTTCCTTCACATTTTTCCATTTATTTTTATTATTGGTGATTTATTATTTATTTATTCTTTTTAATTATTTGTGATTGTTTCTGAAGTTTTAAATTTTTGTTCTCTTGCTTTTATTTGTAAGGTGATATTTTGATTTTTTTTTTTTTTTTCTGAATGGAATACAGAAACTGTTCCAACACAATCCAACCATACCTGCACATCCTGGAGCCCCACCCACTAAGTGAGAGCCAATACGTGCATTTGCACCAACTGACCAACAATAGCTGGCAGCCAGTACCAGCTCAACTCACCCTTAACTGCTCCTTATAAATAGTTAACAGAGATCTGTACACATACTCTGATTCTTTTTTACACATTAAATGTAATTTTAACACCATTACAATGTTGTGGAGACAACAGACCATCACAGTCCACATAAATAAGCAAGATAGAGTAGTAGAAACAAGGGACGAGAATATGGACCAGAAAAAATTCTTGAGGAAGAAGCAGGATTGGAACTCCCTGATAAGGAATTCAAAAGAATTACATTTGGGTTGCTTTAACAGATTGAGAGACAGATCAAGGAAAACACTAACAAAACCAAGGAAAACACTGACAAAATTAAGGAAAACATAGACAAAACTCTAGAATGATTTAGAAAAACAATACAAGAACAAACTAAAAAAATAAACCAAAAATTAGAAACAATACAAAATCAACAAACAGAAATCCAGAAGATTAGTACTAAGATTTCAAAAAGACATAACACATTGAATGGGCAAAGGAGTAGAATCAAATCAATGGAAGACAGAATTAATAAAATTGAAGATGAGCACCTCAATAATATTTTGTTAAGGAATCAATTAGACAAAAGATCAAAGCAAATATAGAAAGCCTAAGATTTGTGTGGGATACTATCAAGAGAAATAATCTACACGTAATTGAATTCCAGAACAGGAAGAGACAAATAAAACCACAGGGAAAATTGTCAATAATTTGTTGGAAGAAAATTTCCCTGATATGAAGGAAGACAAGAATTTGTCCAATCAAGTACAATGCATTCTAAACAGGACAGATTCCAAAAGAAAATGTCCAAGACTCAAGCTCACCAAAACCAAAGGCAAAGAGAGAATCCTGAAAGCTGCATGGGAAAATCAAAAAGTTACTTATAAAGAGCAATCAGTAAGATGAAGCTCTGATTTGTCGGCAGAAACCACACATGAGAGAAGGCAACAGGATGATATATATAAAATCCTGAAAGAAAGAAAGCTCCAATAAAGAATTACACACCCACCAAAACTGTCCTTCCAATATGAGGGTGAAATTAGGAAATTTCCAGATAAGCAGAAATTAAGGGAACTTTGTAAAACCAGGCCAGCCTTACATGAGATGTTAAAGGGAGTCCTTCTGGTAGAGAACCAACAACAGCAAACAATAACCAATGATTAACACACATGATGACTTAACCCCGAAACCAACCCAGTTATAGAAGTATCCAAGGTAAAATAAGCTTACAAGATTGTAAACAGGGAACCAGAGATATCAATTGGTAAATGAAGGCAATGACAAACCAAACAGAAGGAACAAAGAGTGTAGTTACAGAACTTCTAAATGGTGAGGAAGTCAAGACAATTGTGAAGTAGAACAGACTATTTTGAAATTGGGAAGAAAGTAATAAATCACAGGGTAATTTCAAAGAAAAATAGTAAATCTTCACATTAAAATATACAAGAGGACAAGCAAACATAAATATTTAGAAAATACTAGAACAATAGCAACAAAAGAGATGATAACATGATTCATAAATAAAGTGAGTTTAGCACAGAAAATTATATGGAACAAAGAAATGAGCAACACCATGAAAAAAAAAAATAACAAAATGACATCAATAAAGTACTACTTGTCAATAATTTCACTGAATGTCATTGGATTAAATATACCACTCAAGAGATGGACAGTTGCAGACTGGATAAGAAAACATGACTCATCAACATGCTGTATAAAAGAGATGCACTTTAGACCCAAAGACAAATACAGAAAATATCAAAGGTTGGAAAAAGATATATCAAACAAATTGCAACCAAAAAATGGCAGGAGTGGCAATATTAATTTCTGATAAAATAGACTTTAAGACAAAAATGACCATAAAAGACAAGAAAGGATTATGTAATTATTAATGGATCAGTTGAACAAGAGGACATAACCATTATAAATAGCTACACCCAGTGAAAGATCCTCAAAATATGTAAAGCAGATTTTAACAGAATTGAAAAGGCAAATAGGCTGACTCCACAGTAATAGTAGAAGACTCTAATATACCACTTTCAATAAAAGATAGGACAACTGGAAAGAAACAACAAAGATGCAAAAAAATTAAACAATATAATCAACAAACTTGAACTTATAGACATCTACAGAGCACTCCAGGCAACAACAGCAAAATTTACAGTCCTTTCTAGTACACATGGAACATTCACCAGGATAGAGTACATATTAGGCCACAAAGCATACCTTAATAAATTTTAAAGTACTGAAACAATGTAATAAAGCATCTTCTTAAATCACAATGCTATAAAATTGGAAATCAACATTAGGAAGACCAACAGCAAAAGAGCAAACACATGGAAATCTAATAACACCCTCCTCAAAAATGACTGAGTAAAATAAGAAATAAAAAGTGAAATTTAAAAAATCCTTGAATTGAATGAGAATGAAAACATAACATACCAAAATCTTTGGGACACAGCAAAAGAAGTGATCAGAGGTCATTTTATAGCAAAAGATGAACACATCAAAAAAGAAGAAAAAGCCAAAAGCAACACCTTAACCCAATATCTCCAACAATTAGAAAAAGAAGAGGAAAAAAAAAAAAAGAAGAAGAAAGAAAGCCTACAGTGATCAGAAGAAAGAAATATAAAGATTTGAGCAGAAGTATATGAAAAAGAAAATAGAAAGACATGGAAAAAATCAAAAAGACTAGAAGTAGTTTCTTTGAAAAAATCAATAAAATCAACAAACCACTGGAAAAGTTAACAAAGGAAGAGAAAGAGAAGATCCAAATAACATGAATAAAAAATGAAATGGGTGATGTCATAATAGAACCAACAGAAATAAAAAGAATTTAACTATACAACAAAAACTGTAGTCCAACAAATTTGAAAACCTAGATGATAATGGACAGATGTCTAGATGTCCTTAGGCATTACAGAGATGTAAATCAAAACAATCATGAGATACCATCTCACCCCAGCATTAATAACAAAGTTCAACCAGACAGAAAATAACAAATCTCTTGGCATAGCCGAGTGAGTGTCTCCAGTGAGGCATGCATTTGTTGAAACATCTCAATAGGTATTTGTTCAATTCCTGGAGCCTTATTTTTCATCATTTCCTTCAGTGCAACTTTGACTTTTTCCTTCAGTACCATTGGTTCTCGAACATATACCACCGCCTGAAATGGATGAATATTGACCAATTATTATTATTATTATTATTATTTGCCCATTAACCATGTCCCTCATAGATATGTACTCCTGTGTCCTGCATTTCCTCCATGTGAGTTTTACCCCTATGGTGCCCTTTGGTTGATTGCTCTAAGGGATGCATCTCCATAGAGTATGTGGGTGCATCACCCTGGGTTGAGTGTTCTGTGTTACATCTTATTTACTATTGGGCTAAAAGCCAGCCCCTGAGAGTGAGTTTTATTCCAGGCCCAAAGTGTATCCTAGGGCTGTAGTAGTGGGGGTCCCATCAGACTCCATATAGCCAATAATTATGGTCATTATTGTGTTTTTGGATTTTGTTCCACATTTTTCCTCCTACTCTATCCAGGATCTCCAGTTTTGATCCTTTCTTGAGTGGTTGGAATTAGTAGCCAGGCACCATCTAGTTCTTCTGGTCTCAGAGTCCATCAAGTCCTTGGGCCGATTGCTTCCAAATCCCCTTGATTTTTTTTTTTTTTTTTTTTAGGATTTGGGTGAAAATTTACAGAGTAAATTCACTTTTCATACAGCAGTTCACATATACTTTGTCTCATGTCATTGACCAAAATTTACAA
>NW_006922275.1:518726-526207 GCF_000298275.1 Orycteropus afer afer | reverse complement strand
TTTTTTGGTATTTTCACGCAAATTCTTCTGCTAGTTGGGGTTTAGTCCAATGCTGCATCCTTTCCTTCAAGGCTCAGGGGTCCAAGATTATCTTCTGTATCTGTGTTAATTGGTTTCCCTTTTCTTTGTTGAAGAGGGTCTGTGCAATCCTTCTGCCTAGTCCGCCATCTTGCCCCGCCTCCCTCAAGACATAAATCCCCTTGATTTTTTGCACTCCTCTTTGCTTCCGATGATAGGAGACCATTAGCTACATCTTAGATGGCCACTTGAAAGCTTTTAAGACCCCAGTCACTACGTACCAATATAGGTTGTGGAACAAGATTTTTATGTATTTTATTGTGCCAACTGAGTCTGGTGTCCCCAGTACTATGGTCCTGAGTCAGTAAATCCATTGGATCTCTCTCCCACAGTGTCTGGATGTCTGTGAGGGATTGCTCTATGTCTATCTTCTGTTGTCTCTGTAAGGACTGCAGGTATTTTGTATCACTGGTATCTGTGCAAAATTAGCCTCTGCTGAATGTATCCTTGGTCTAGAGTATAATCCTGTTCATTGACCCCATCTGATCTTTTCAGATGTTTATGTGTTGTTCTGTAGCCTGGTGTTTGGTATTAATGGTAATTCAGTATTATGGATATACTGGTATTAACCTCTGTTAATATATTATGTGCACATTTAGTGTCCTCCCTTTACCCAATGTTATCATGGTGATCACAGACTCTTTCCATATCAATTCTTTTTAGTACAGTGACTCTGTGTATTCCTTCCATCTTCTTTTGATGTTCCCTTCATCATTCAATATATTGTCCATAGAATCTTTCAATATTGCAACTCGAGGCTTAATTTTTTTTTTTTTTTTTTTTCAGTTCTTTCATCTTGAGAAATGCTGAGCATGTTCTTCTCTTTTGGTTTTCTAACTGCAGGTCTTTGCACATTTCACTAGAATAATTGACTTTGTCTTTTTGAGGTGCTCTTTGAAATCTTCTGTTCAGCTCTTTTAGCTCGTCATTTCTTCCATTTGCTTTAGCTACTCTTCACTCAAGGGCAAGTTTCGGAAATCTTTCCTGACATCCAGTTTGGTCTTTTCTTCCTTTCATGTCTTTTTAATGACCTTTCTTTCTTCATGGATAATGTTCTTGATGTCATCCCACAATTCCTCTGGTTTTCAATCATTGCTGTTTAATGCATCAAATCTATTTTTTAGACAGTCTCTAAATTCAGGAGGGATATATTCAAGGTTATATTTTGGCTCTTGTTTTAATTGTCTTCAATTTCAACTTGGACTTGCATATGAGCAGTTCCACAATCAGCTCTTGCCATGTTTTGGCTGAAGATACTGAACTTTTCCATTGCCTCTTGCCACATATTTAGTCAATCTGATTTCTGTGTAGTCCATTTGGTGAAGTCCATGTGTATAGCTGCCGTTTGTGTTGTTGAAAAAAGGTATTTGCAATGAATGAGTCATTAGTCTTGCAAAATAATGTAGAATCTGCAAAACACTGCATAATGTGAAAGAGCTTGGAGGACATTACACCAAGTGAAAAAAAGTCAATCACAGAAGGAGAAATAATGTATTAGTCCACTACTGTGAAAAGTGAGGGAAAGGTTTATAGATAGAAGGAAACTTTGTTTGTTACCCAGGATGGGAGGGGGACATAAGAGGAATTTTCTAGATTCCTTAGGCACGATACCACCAGAGCACCCAAGTAATTAATGCCATTGATATATATGTAAGAAAAAAAATTGAAATGGAAAAAATTGTGTAAATATACTCAGTGAAATTTAAATAAATAAATAAATAAAGCCTTTGTTTAAATTACAGGAAGGATTTCTTGTATACTTAAAAAGTCTCTAGGTGGAATTTCAGGATTGATTTATCAACTTATAGATGTTATCAAGAACAACATCTTTTTGATTCCTCTGCTTGCCCATCCTCAGTATGTTAGTTTTTTCCTCAGACTTGTCTCTATGGATACAACATGGCTACTATATCTCCGTGCCTCATATTTTCACATTATACACTCCAAGTAGAAGTATAGGGGAGGAAAAGGGGATTGTGTTAATATGACACTGTCCCTAATTCAGGAAGAGATGCTTTCACAGAACTACCACTGATTAGTGTAATTTTTTTTTTTCCATATATATCTTATTTCTGAATTAGGCACTGGAAAAGGGGACCTGTTCTGTAAGCCAATCTCCTAGCAATTACAGCATGAATTGTTCTTTGGGCCTGGACACATTGGTGCTGAACAGATTCTAGATATCTTACCCAGGATAAGAGTTAATGGCTATTAAGGCTGCATATTTATATTCATATTCTGTAGCATACACAAGTTTTCTGGATCAGATTGTTATTACAAACAGAGAATCTTAGTGCCTGCTCCTCAGAGTCCTATTCCCATGGAGGAAACAGTGAGAGTCTGATGTTAACCTGTGCTTGCAGTGGGGTTACATCACAGGAGCAGAAACCTGGATTTATGAAACTCAAAGATAATACAGGATAGCAGATTCACTTGCTTTCTGTAGTGAGAGAGAGAGGCCTTCACTTAGAAGTGTAAACAATCATCTCCTCTGAAAAATCAGCCCATTGCCATTGATTCTATTCTGTCTAATTGACCTTATAGGCCAGAGTAGAACTGTCCCATAGAGTTTCCAAGGCTGTGATCTTTATGGAAGCAGACAGCCATATCTTTTTCTCATGGATTGTTTCGTGGGTACAAACTGCTAACCTTTCTGTTTCTTGGGAAGACTCTCAATGCTGGAGTCTAAGTAAATGGTTGCAGGGGGAATCAGTCTCAAGCATTTCAGGCGCAGTATATCATCTTGAGCTTTCAAGCCATGTTTGCTTTTCAGTAATCTTTTAATGAAGTTTTCCACTGATTTATTTATTTGTTCTCTCAGAAAGCCCAGACTGCACAAATGTGAAAAAATTTATAGTGAATAGTCTCCCAACAATGACACATCATTATGTATGCTTTACAGACAAGGTAAATAGAGCTCAGTGACTGCAAGGGATTCATCAAAAATAATAAACCTCTGAAGGATGAACCCTAGCTCAAACCTAGATGTATTTAGTTCCAAAACCCCTATTCTTTCATGGATACTTTGCTAAGTTTTGTGACTTGCAGCAAGGGAAGGGGAAAGGAGTCAATAAATGGATTCTCAAATCTTAGGTTAAAATTCTAAAATATTTTTCAATTGAAAATATCATTCAAGTATTCTTTGGTATCATTAATTCTTTTGCAGATTCTTTTTAGGAAACTCAACAATTTTTAACACTATGTACATTTGAAAATATGTTCTATATATGGGAGACTATTCACTATAAATTTTTTCACATTTGTGCAGTCTGGGCTTTCTGAGAGAACAAATAAATTAGGGAGCTCTGGTAGCATAGTGGCTAAGACACTTGCCTGCTAACCAGACGGCTGGCGGTTCAAACCCACCAGCCACTCCTCGGAAGGAAGGTTGGGCAATCCTACTTCCGTAGTGATACTGCCTCGGAAACCCAAGGAGGGGTCGCTATGAGTCGGGTCCAACTCGGCGGCACATAACAACAACAAAGCAGATAACAAAAGCATAAGTAGATTTTGAAAAATATCTGCTTAAAGCTAGGACTTGCTTGTAGCTGGTAAATGTACTTCCTTGTGACTTGAGAGAATACCTTTTGATTAGAAAGCAAACACATTTATTTATACGATGTAAGTTCAAAGGTTTTTTTGTTGAAAAAAAAATGTCTCTATACATAAAATGCACACACTTAAAAGATTGCTTTTCTGCCTTTAAAGCTGAATGCTACTCACTAATTACTATAGCACTCCTACAGATACCGGTGATTGTCTAGTGAAGGACTATAATTCTTTTTTCAAAAGAAATCATAGGAAATTCAAAGTAATATGATGTCAGATAGAATACTACATACAATGAGCTATTTCCTGATTTTTCATAGCTTCTGGGAGTATTTGCCCTTTTTAATTCAGTCTACATTGCTCTAATAATGCTTCTATAAATGAGAGAGATTTGTTGTTGTTCAACTGAATATGTACTACTATATGCAAATATTTCCCATGATCACTGTGCTGAAAAGTTCCATTTATACTTTGTACTTAATTTATAAATACAACAGTGTATAAAATCCACTGCCATTGAATCAATTCTGACTCATAGTGACTCTATAAGACAGAGTAGAATTGACACAGTGTTTTCAAGGTTGTAATTTTTAGGGAAGCAAATTGTCACATTTTTCTCCCAAAAACAAAGTATAAAATAGCAAATATACACCTTTGAAAACAGGAAAATGCTAATAAAATACTTCCCAATAGTATGTATATATGTGTGTGTGTGTGTATATGTGTATATATATATATATATATATATGTATATATAACTTGTTAAAAAATGGAATACATTGGATTAGATTTATACACAGTTGGTTGAAAAGAAGATATCAAATGTCTCCTTAATATATATATTAAAGCACTCTTAAAAATGGGACCATTAAATATATGTATATGTTCTAATTTTAATCTTCATTTTTGAAGCCAAACTATTACTGACATATGGTATAGATGTATATTCTGATGGTTTAAGTGGAAAGAAAATTTTCCCTCGTTTTTATTTTTAGTATAAGTGTTCTATCCATTGTGTCATGTTAGCATACAAAGTATATTTATTGTTATTTACTAGTCCATGATATAAACCACAGAGTAAATTTATTCAGACTTACCTGAAAACTTAGTTTATTTGAAGAATTTTACAGCGAGAAATTTTTGCTAAAAGACATATGGAAATTCTAAGAAATTTTGCTAATTTTCATTCTGATTTTCCTGGGACTGTTTAACTCCATTACAAAAAACTGCTTAAAACCTAAACACTTCATAACTGTACACATAGCTGCTGATATATTAAAGTTGCACTATAGCTTGCCAAATAAAAAGTTAAAAGTCATAAAAACCATAAGGGCATAGAAAAAGAACTTCAAAATGTAAATAAGAAAATTAAGGAAAATATAACATTTCAATTTATTAGAATCTTTTCTTTGGACACTTAAGATATGATTAGGAAATAATTCAATTTGAAAAATATGTGGTATATCATGCCTGGAGATTGTTCCTACATCAGGCTCACTTTGAAATCACTACTATCTCCACACATTGTGTTCAGAGACACATGAACCTGACCTGTACTGCTGCTCATTCAATTTGAAAATCCAAAGACAACTTACACAGAAACAAGTTTACACACATATGACCATTCCCTCACATCCCAACACATTGTAAGTCAGAACTTTTTGTTTAATGTTTTCTGCTATTGTGAATTAAATTTTAATAACCCAAAAATAAATAGTTCATATAAGCATATTAACAGTTCATAGGAAAAAAACGTGTGTATATATGCAACCAATTATAAGTAAATATTAAACATTTTGAATATACACAAAAGAAGTATATGAAGTAGTATGTTCTAAGAAAAGCCTTTACCCATATCCTTGATTATGAGATGCCACATATTGTAAGATACACACTAAGTTTAATAAGAGATTTTTGAGATGAAGTAAAGGACATCAAATACTTAAATTGGAAGATTCCTACTGATTTCTGAATTTTAAGAATTTTGAGAATATATAGGGTTATTAGGTTTAGCATATAAAAACACCATGTGCCCAATAAATCTTAATTTCAGATAAACAATGGTTAATATTTTTAGCTTAAGTATGTCCCAGCTATTTTGTGGAAACAAAAATTACCTGCAATTTATCTGAAATTTAAATTTAGCTAGACATTCTGTGTTTTATCTGATAATGCTAGAGATAAGAAAAAACACTTGCAAAATATCTCCATGACTATTTTTCAACATTGACAGAGTTGTCTACTCAGGCCACCCTAAAACTCTTTCTCCAAGGCACTGGTAAAACCATACCCTCATGGATTTTCTCTCATTTTTCTCTGGTGGCTTATTGGATAAGGCATTTGGCTGCTAACCAGAAAATCAAGGGTTCAAACCTGCCAGCCACTCCACCAAAAGAAGCTGGGGTGATCTTCTTCCATAAAGATTTCCAGCCTTGGAAACCCAATGGGGGTTGCTATGATTTGGAATTGAATTGATGGCAGTGACTTTTTCTTCGTTTGTTTGTTTTTTATCTTTAGTATAGACTCTACTTTTCCAACTGCTTTCTAATGGAGGGCCTTCATTAAATATCAGTGTTATAGCTTTCTGCTATATGATGGTTCTATATTGTAAATGAACACACATGTTATAGTAAATAAATTAAAGTTAATATAACTCAAAATTCATATTGGATCATGTATGATTTTTTTTTCTAGCATATTAATATTTTGTAGCATCCCTACTGTTGTTGCTGTTGTTGTTATTTGCCATCGAGTCGGCCCTGACTCCTAGCGACCCCTCCTTGGGTTTCCAAGGCAGTCTCATCCCTACTAGCAGGTGAAAAAGAAATGTAAAATACAGAACATGGAATATAAGTTTTCTATTTCTGCTGTAAACATTACCAAAAACTTACTAGCTTAAAACAAGGTAAGTTCATTATGTTATAATTCTATAAATCAGAAGGCCACCATAGGTCTCCCCAGGCTAAAAGGTGTGCAGGACTGCATACCTTTCTGGATCCTCTAGGGCAGAATCATTTTTTCTGGTTTTTCCATTTTTAAGAGGTCATCCACATTTCTCTTTCCTGAGGAATAGTAATGGTTCATCTCTCTGACCATCTTTCCATATTCACATCTTCCTTTGACCACATATGGGAAAGGTTCTCTGCTTTTTACAACCCTTGTGATTAGATAAAGTCCAGGTAGATCTTCCAATTTCCAAATCCTTAATTTAATCACACCTTTAAATTCACTTTTTCCATGAAATGTAACATATTCACAGGTTCTGGGGATTTGTATGTAGTCATCTTTGAAGGCCTGTTATTCTGCCAATCGAATATTGTTAAATGACTACATATGGTAAATTACATATTTTCTTTCTCTTGGCTCAATTTGGTCACTTGCTTTGTCTTTATTATCAACTCTTTGTACTTTGTAATTTACCTTTGTCTAGGAAACATGATGACACAGTAGTTAAAGCACTCAACTGTTAATTGAAATTTCAGTGGCTCAAACCCACCAGTGGTTATGAAGAGAAAGACGTAGCAGTCTGCTTCTGTAAAGAGTTACACTCTTGGAAACGCTATTGGGAAATTCTACTCTATACTACAAGGTTGTAGTGCCTAAGGTACTTGACTGCTAACCAGAAGGCTGGCAGTTCAAACCCACCAGCCTTCCTCGAAAAGAAGGTTGGGCAATCTACTTCCGTAGTTATGCCACCTTGGAAACCCAAGGAGGGGTCCTATGAGTCTGGTACGACTCAACAGCACATAACAACAACAACAACATGAATCAGAATTAACTTGATGGGAAAAAGTTGTTTGTATTTTTTTCATTTTCCATGTAGGTTTTATTGTAGTGCAAAATTTTTCAGAATT
>NW_006922275.1:499500-518626 GCF_000298275.1 Orycteropus afer afer | reverse complement strand
ATATATATATATATATATCTGCAAAAAGGGCAAGGAGGCAACATCTTCTGACCTCCTCTAACGTTACAAGAACAAGACAGAATCACCACCAGCAACCCAGTGCTTATTCCTCTGATGAGGTCAGACATGCCACTGCCCTCCAGGCTTTTATCAATTCTGACACCAACCACCCCTCCCACAGCACTCACTGCTTCTCTGTTGCATTCAATAATTTATTGCAACGGCCGCATTGATCTCACAGACAATATTCACAATTATGGGGTTTATTAGGGAAGTATCAGGCTAAAACTCAGCTGCAGGAATGTGCTCAGGAAATAATTCTTCAATCAGAACAGCCTCCCCTTTGCTGCATCCTCAGACAGGCTCTCTGGCCCTTGGTCTCTCGGCCTAGCCTCTGCACTGCTTGGGAAAGTGTTACAAAGCCCTTTAAGCTCTGCTGACAGATAAACCTAGGTGCACCCCACTCCATCAGCAAGGGTCCTACCCAAGGGACTCAGCTTTCTTGCTTCATGGGCCAGGTAAGCCCCCCACTCTGTCTCATGCCTCTTGGCCAGGGCTTCCCTGTGCCGGGGCATCTCTCACCCAAGGAGGTACAGCACAAGGATCTTGGGTCCAAAGATGCATTCTATTTCATCTCCACCTTTTCTCTTTTGATGGTGGTGAGATCCCCCCTGCATCTAGGAGAGCTCTTTTTAAGCTTGGCAGAGTGACAAAAATAACCAATCCCAATATAAAAATTCTACACACCTTATTTGCATGATCCCACCGAGTAATCTGGTGGGAGTTACAAAGACTATGGCTAGAAAAGCCAGATGAAGTAATTCACTGCACTGCAAGCCACCCCCTTGCCTTTTCTAGCCATTGTCCCTTTTTACACTTCAAAAATTAGCATCCCCTTCATAATCAGTTTAACAATAAGCACACCCATGAAAGCATTTAAGCCAGCCACTTCATGCCTTTATCTCCCCCCATTTTAGATAGATAATTTCTAATTTTTTTTATTGTGATTTGGGTGAAAGTTTACAGAGCAAATTCACTTTCCATACAGCAGTTCACATACACTTTATCTCATGACATTGACTAAAATGTACCACAATGCAACAGCTCTCCACCCACTTCTTCCTGATAGTTACCTCTTCCCTATGTCCTTCCCTCCATACACTTCTGCCCCTGAGCTCTCTCCCTGTGCATACACAGCCCTTCTATTCTCTCATGATCATTCTCTCCAAGGAGTGTATCTACCTAGTGTAAATGTTCAGCTCATATGGCTGTCTTTTGTGTGTCTGGAAGCCACAGATATGGGTTCAGGTCCAGACCTGAAAGACACCTAGGGGCCATAGTCTCAGTGGTTCCATCAGGCTCTATCAGACCAACAAACTTGGTCCCTTTATTTTTTTTCTGAAATGATTTTGAGTTTTGTTCCACACTGTTTTCTCACTCTATCCAGGATCTCCTACGTAGATCTCCCTCTGGGTGGTTGACAGCAGTAGCCGGGAACCATCTAGTTCTTCTGGTCTCATAGTCATATAGGCTGAGGATCACATGGTGTACCAATTGCTTGGACTAATTGTTTCCATGAATCTTTGGTTTGCTTCATTCTTCTTTGCTCTGCATGAGGAGAGATACATCATTGCATCTAGAAGACTGCTTGCAAGCTTTTAAGATCCCAGTCGCTACTCGCCAAAGTAGGATGTGGAACAATGTTTATGTAGTATGTTATGCCAATCGAGCTAGATGTCTCCATCCCGAGCCCACAGGTCCAACTACTCACTCCCTCTGGGTAGCTGGCTGTGCCCAAGAAGTGACTACAAACTTGTCCCTTGTCAGCTCTACTATACACCTGGGAATTCTTACAGAACATTGCAATACACTTGTAGAAACATTGTCTGCCAATCCTATACATGGACTTGGGCACACTCCTTATTGCATGTTGTTGTTGTTATGTGTCCTTGAGTCAGACCCAACTCATAGTGACCCCTCATTGGGTTTCCACTAATAGTTCAGCCTGTCCACCTATCTATCCACCCATATGTCTATGTTTGCCTTCACTGACAACACAGTACTGTATGTGCAAAAGGGTTCATCTCTGTTGTCTGCACCTCCCATGTACCTGTCTATGTCTTCCTCTTCCTCAATGTCACCATGTTGATCACTCACATTTGGTACATTGCTCTTCTCGTCACCCAAATCAATACTTGTCTCTACCTATCTAACAGTGTTTTCTCTCCTCCCCTCCTCCCCCTGATAACCAACAAAGAAAATTTCCTGCCATATATAAACCTTTCCTTGAGTTTTTACAATACTGGACTAACGCAATGTTTGTCCATCTGTGATTGGCTTATTTCGCTCAGCATAATGTCCTCCAAGTTTATCCACATTATGCTGTGTTTTGCAGATTGTACATTATTCTTTGATAATTTCTAAGTTGCCCATTCCTATCAAAATAGTTCTCTGAGGAGACAAACATATTCCTTGTTCTCTAAAGAATCTTCTGTTCTGCATGGAACTTTGGGTTTCTGCAACCATAAATAATGAAAGTCCAGTCCAGAGAAAGTCATTCAAATTTTGGCAACTTAACACCAGCTCACTTAGTGCCAAACATCTTCCTCTTCATTTGGTTGGGTTTGGGTCAGGTAGGTCATCAGTACCAGCTGCCAGGTTTGAGAATCCTTTTCCTTCAGACCAGCCAGCCCCGTCTCTCTAATCCTTAGCCTTCAGAGACTAGTTCAACACCCATAGGCTCAGAAGTCCACACAACTCTTTGCACTTCAGTCCAGGCAACCCATTCTCTCATCCCTAGCTTCCATGGGCTAGGTCAAAGAGTACCAAACTCAGCGCTTTTCTTCATTCCATACTTCCCTTATTTCCACTCTTTAAGTGGACCTGGGTGGTCACAAGTGAGCAACATATAAAGCAATCTACTTTCCAGATTCCTTTAATTTCCCGTGCTGGGAGAGGTTCTCTCATGGGCAGTGATTTTCCTGACTCAATGCACCCAAAGCCAAACTACTTGCTTGAAATTCAAAAAGCCAAACAGTCATTTATTGTCTCTGCAGACTCTGTCTTCAAATGCAAATCTTCTGTTCTCTCAGTAGTTCTCAGTGGTGCTCAGGTTTTCTACCTAAGCCCCTGATACTCTACACACAGGACTTGAAACAAAAGCCTGTGTTTCTCCTGGGCAAATTCTATTTCCCTTTTTAACATATCCATTCAAGTATTGGCTGAAGGCATATTAACATACTCTCTGTTATCCATACCCAAGGTTCATATCTAAAATACAATTAGGTAAAAGAACATCCAATATCCATGGCACATTCAGATAAGCACATAATCCAAAACACATAATCCTTTTTAAATATTACTGCTTCATCTCTTTGTGTTGATTATCTTCCTATTCTATGTATATAGCCTTGGGCCTTCCTTTGGCTGGATGTAACAAAAAGCCTTAACCTCTGTGTCAATTATCTCTAATCAGCCTGGCTCTTGCTCCAGAGTTTTCTCTCCTCAGATGCAGCTTAATATCTCTGTATTCTGCCATTGCAGGTAACAACAACTGAAGTTACTATCTAAGAATCAAGTTTCACTTCCCAGCCACTTTCCTTCTTTCCCTTACAGAGTTCCTTGCTTCCATGAGTCTGGAGCCATTGCAATGAATCCCACTTCTGACACCAACTGCAAAAAAGGGCAGGAAGGTAGCATCTTCTGACCTCCTCTAACATCACAAGAGCAAGACAGAATCACCATCAGCAACCCAAGACTTATTTCTACAAGGGCAGACATACCACCACCCTCCAGCCTTTTATCAATTATGACACCAACCATCCCTCTCATGCCACACACTACTTCTCTGCTGGGTTTGATAATTTTTTGCAATGGCCACATAGACCCACAGACAATATTCACAATTTTGGGGTTTATTAGGGAAGTAACAGCCAACAATTCAGCTTTAGGAATATGCTCAGGATACGATTTTTGATCAGGATATTCTCCCCTCTGTTGAGCCCCCAGACCCACCTCTGTGGCCCTTGGCCTCTCAGTCTGGTCTCTGCACTACTTAAGCAAGTGTTACAAAACTCTTTAAGCTCTGCTGATAAGTATACCTAGATAGACCCCACTCCATAAGCAAGGTTCCTGCCCAAGGGCACTCAGCTTTCTCATTCCATGGGCCAGGTAAGTTTACCTTTCTGTCTCAAGCCTCTTGGTTACACTGCTGCCATCTCTCTGATAGGGCATCTCTCTGCTGGGGTGTCTCTCTCCCAGGGTTTCTCAGCAAAGAAGATCCAGAACAGAGATCTTGGGTCCAAGAAGACACCATACTTCACCTACAGCTCTTCTCTCTTGATGGCAGTGAAATCCCCCCTCTGCCTCTAGAAGAGCTCATTTTAAGCCTGGCAGAGTGACAAAACTGATATCAACATCAGAGTTCTACATACCTTGTTTGCATGGTCCCACCCAGGAATCCACTGGGAATCATAAAGACTATGGCTAGAAAAGCCATAGGAAGTAATTCAGTGCACTGCATAAAATGCATAATTCAGAGCACAGCATAAAATGTCTGCATGCAATTTGTCTCTTTATTCTTTTCCCTCAAATAGAACTAGTGAATTCTTCCTTGGCTTATGAAATATATACTGGAAAAAAATTGAATCCTGAAATTATATTTCCATTTTTCACTGTTTTCATAAATATCATTCTGCAGTCTTACACCATATATTAGACATTTTAATTTTTTCCATTAATATGACAAGTTCAACTTCCTGGAAATTGAAATTTTAATCATGTGCTTTCTTTGAAACCACTTCCATCATATAGTCATCCCACATTCAATGGCTCAAATCATAGTTGTTTATGATTTGACTATGCTGACTATGCTCTTACTTAACATCTGTCATCAGAAACCTTAGCCTCAGTGCCAAACCTCCCAAAGTGTGGTCCATGCATCACTAGTGGTCCACAAAATTCTTCTAGGTCATTTCATGAGCATTGTCTATTGTATGTTTTTATGATTGCCCTATTTATTTATTTGTTTGTTTGTTTGTTTGTTTAGTAGTGAAGGACAATGAGCTTTATCCTGATCAGAATTACAGCCTGATATTTTTCTAGTAATTCAACAAATTTATTATTAATTACATTTTATTATATGTATTTTAAAAAGTTGCTTTCAAGGCAATTCTGACTCATGCTATTGCCATTTATGTAAGAGTAGAATTGTGTGCAATAGGGTTTCTGTCTTTCTTCTCTCTTTTCTTTCTTTCTTTTTCTTTTTTTCTTTTTTTTTTTTTTTGCTCAAGTTAATATGTGTCTATCCTCTAGTTAGTGGTTTACTCTCCCTTCACCAACCAACCCTGTTAACCCTCAAATAATATTTCTTTTTTTGTGAAACCCTTTTCTTGACTTTTTACAATAGTGGTCTTATACAATATTTGCCCTTTTGTGATTAATTAATTTCATTCAGCATAATGAGCTCTAAGTTCATCCTCATTAGAAGATATTTCTCAGATTAATTCTTTAACATTGCATAGTGTAGTATGGTAGTTAAGGTTGTGTGTCAACTTGACTGTGCTATGGTTCTGAGTGCCTTGGCAACTGGATGTTTTATTTTTCATGATGAAATTGTGATCACCTGCCTGGTAGAATCTATGGTAAGCAGCTAAGTTGTTACCTTTTGGGTGTGGTCTGCTTCCGGTATATAAGGAGAAGCTTTGAGAAAGGTATCTAACTTTTTGATAAATTTAAATCCTGCATTTGGCAGAATCTTCATCTCTGTGGCCTGTTGTGTTGTCTGCCAATTTTGGAATTGTTACTGGACTTGAACCAGTGGTCTGACATTGGCCTGTTGATGTTTGCAGCAGTGCATTGACAGAAAACTTCCAGAAGTTCAAGCTGGATTCAGAGGAGGATGTGGAATGAGGGATATTATTGCTGATAACAGATGGAGCTTGGCTGAAAGCAAAGAATACCAGCAAGATGTTTACTTGTGTTTTATTGACTATGCAAAAGCATTTGATTGTGTGGATCATAACAAATTATAGATAACATTGAGAATGGGAATTCCAGAACACTTAATCGTACTCATGAGGAACTTGTACACGGACCAGGAGGCTGTCATTCAAACAGAACAAAGGGATACTGCATGGTTTAAAATGAGGAAGGGAGTGCATCAGGGTTGTATCCTTTCACCATATTTATCCAATCTGTATGCTGAGCAAATAATCCAAAATGCTGGACTATATGAAGAAGAATGTGGCATCAGAATTGAAGGGAGGCTCATTAACAAACTGACATATGCAAATGACACAACTTTGCTTTCTGAAAGTGAGAATGAATTGAAGCACTTACTTATGAAGTTTGAAGACTACAATCTGCAGTATGGATTATGGCTCATATAAAGAAAACAAAAATCATCACAACTGGACAGATAAGCAGCAACACAATAAATAGAGAAAATATTGAAGTTGTCAAAAACTACATATTACTTGGTTCTACAATTAACACCAGTGGAAGCATCAGTCAAGACATCAGAAAATGTATTGCATTGGGCAATCTGCTCCCAAAAGACCTCTTTCAAGTGATGAACATCAAAGATGTGTCCTTGAAGACTAAGATGTGTCTAATCCAGGCCATGGTATTTTCAATCACCTCATATGCATGTGAGAGCTGGACAATGAATAGGGAAGACCAAAGGGTTCATGTTTTTGAGTTGTGGTGTCTGCAGAGAATACTGAGAATACCTTGGCCTGCAAGAAGAACCAATATTTCCTGGAAGAAGTGCAGCCAGATTGCTCCTTGGAAGAAAGAATGGCCAGACCTCATCTGACCTACTTTGATCATGTTGTCAGAGGGACCTTTCTCTGGAGAAGGATATCATACTTGGTAAAGCAGAGGGTCAGCGAAAAAGGCAAAGGCCTGTAACAAGATGAAGTGACACAGTGGCTGCAACAATGGGCTCAGTTATAGGAGTGATCACAAGGCTGGCACAGACCAGGCAGTGTTTTGTTCTATTGTACATAAGGTCATTATGAGTTGGAAATGACATGATGGCACCTAACAACATAACAACAGTGCAAAAAAAAAAGGAAGATTTATTTAACTGTGAGAATAAAAGAAGTGAGAAAATCAGAGACTTTTAAATCTGTCTCCTTGTTTTTAAAACTACATATGCTATATTTTAGTAGTCTTAAATAGTTTATTTTATTAAGATATAAGTTCAAATATTGCTGTATGGTCAGTAACTGCAACCCCTCAAAATGGCTCTCAGATTCTATCTTGTTTAGCCCCACCTGTAAGAACTACAAGCCATTTCCCTTCTTCCTTCCTGTCATGTATCCCCTTGCTCCCCCTGTCAGATATTACCCCCCTACACTGAAATATGTTAATTTTTCCTTAGAATAGTTTTAAGCAATAAATCTGCTACGTGGCAGCATCTCATCAGAGCATACACAGGTGGTAGTCATAGGGCACTGCCCAAGCCCCCATCCCGATGCGGACCTGGTGCCACCAAGTCTGAAGCCATTCATGTAGCCCTCCATTCTCAGTGAAGTAGTCCCATCCCCAATTCCTCAAACTTAAGTATAAGTATCCCTACAAAGTGGGAGGGGGTTAATGGTCATCTTGGATCCATCCTGGCCTGCTGCCACCGGATGCTGAATTGCTAGCAACATTTGTACCCCTGCTTTCTTTCATCTTTTAAATCCTTTCTCTCCTGATTCTCTTTGTGCCAGTTTTGAATAAACGTTCGTGTCTCTGCTTACGCCTTCAGAAGAATTTTTCAGACTGTCAGTACCTACTCAGGAGGAAGTTTTAACCTCTTTAGAAAATTCCCATGATAATTGCTAAATATGACCTTTCAATTTCAGTTTTACTTAGAACTAAAGAATATGCTTCAAGTCTTCCATTTCTTTTCCCATAAGTCTCAAGTTGAGATTCTAATGGTCTCATTTTACCTGTCATCTTAGAATTTGTACTTTTTTCTAAACAGGGGAAAAAAAAAAGCTTCTACAGAGAAATATATTTATTTGATATGCTTGCCAATATTTTTGTGGAAATAGTAAGTGTCAAGAAGGTTAAGACATTCAGATTTAAATGCAGAAATAAAAAATTCTTAATGTTTCATAAAATACAAAGGGTTGGTCATGGTTTCATAAAACTCAATTTTATTCTGATATTCTCAGCTTTCTCAAAGTCTCACTATTAAATTTAACTATAATGGTTCCTTGTGGACTAAGTACAAAATTCTTACAGTGAAGCTACTCTGAATTTAGATTTTGCATCTTGCTTAAAATTTCTTAAATTTCTACTTTATCAATGTTAGTTTACATGCTTGCTTTAAGTTAAAATCTTGAAAACAATCTCATGTAAAACTTTTCTTACAAATTGTAGATTATTACATAATACTTTTATAGATAGAAAAATTTGATAGATTCAGAATCCAGCTGTTGCTTTTAGAGTGATAACTTATTTTCCCTAATTTTGGCTTTCAAACACCTTGGTGAGAAACTGAGCAAGCATAGAAATGTTAATGAATTTCTGTTTTGTAACACTGCAAATGATTCTTACGCTAATTTGTTGCAACAGGAGACCTGTAGCTGAGGGACTTGTGATAACTGCAGCTAGAGGCAAAACAACCTGGCTCTGGTAGCATAGTAGCTAAGACATTTGCCTGCTAACCAGATGGCTGGTGGTTCAAACCCACCAGCCACTCCTCAGAAGGAAGGCTGGGCAATCCTACTTCCGTAGTGATACTGCCTCAGAAACCCAAGGAGGGGAGGGGTCGCTATGAGTCGGGGCCGACTTGACAGCACATAACAACAACAGCTTCAATTTACTGGGTGAGGCCTCTACTAGAATCTCTTCTGAATTAGAGTTATCCTATTCAGAAAACACATATTCAGCATCTCCTACTATTGATCAAGTGGAAACTGGTCCTTGTAAGAAGACATGGGAATTTAGCTCGGAAATGTGATGAATTGCATGGAAATATGTTGGCCACTCAGACCTCCTTTCCCTCTGTCTGATGTTCTCCTTTTATAACAGGGGCCGGAAGCTTGGAATTACATTTTTGAGAATATCTGTGGTCTTAGGTTAAATTCTGCCGATGAAAGGACTTAATTTTAGAAGGCATAATAGTAGCAAAGAAGGCATAAGAGAAACAAAAGCAATTATTATTCTCAGAATTGTGGCTGGTATTCACTAGACTTCAATATCATAGTTTTGCCAGCAGCTTTCTCATTTACTTCAATGATCACCTGCTTTCATGAAGCAGGCAGTGAAATCAAATCTAAATGGTAGTGTGGACTTCCAGAGCTTTTCTTTCAGATCCTGCTTAACGGTTTTACAATTCCCTCAATTAAGTCATTGCTTGCTTGAAATATTTCCATTTTCCTGACTGAACCCTGACAGATATGGAACCTCTGGTAGAAAAGAGATTTTCTTTTTAAAGATTTTTTATAATCCTGACTGAGAAAAGAAACCAAGGATCTCAAGTAGGAATTCAACAAGTGGAAAAGGAGAAATTGGCTGATGATCTGTGATCAACTCAAGAGTTGTCCTTGTAGGTAAGGTCTATTCGGCTATGTGTAACTGACCACAAAAAATGATCTGTCCTAGGGACAGGATCTATGCTTCAGGATTGGTGACTGAGCTTTTGAATGACAACTAAAATTTGTAACTCTGAGTGCATGTTAGGCACCACTTCTGTTTGCTCAAGAATTAGGCTCAGCAAGAGAACAATAACAGCAGTTAAGATTCATCATGTCTTATCTCCATGCCTCACAGAGATGTAAAACCCATTTTCAGCTTCCCTCCAAGCTTTCCACAACAAACCTACAAATAAACCTTCTCCTGTGTCATTCTTTCCTCCTGTTCAATTATAATACAGGAACTTTGTATGTATCAGTCAAAAGCTAATGCTAGCACTTCTCAATTATCCCCAGCTTTTAGTTATCCTAACTCCTCCAACATCTTCAGCTTCTTTGTGCTCTATGATTATGGTAATAAATATGCAAACATGCCTCAAAAACTCATATCTATTTGAAAAGAAAAACTTATTTAACCAACATTCAAATCTGCCCTTGTTGTTGTTGTTGTTTGTGCCGTGGAGTCGGACCCGACTGGACCACTACTTGGGTTTCCGAGGCAGTATCACTACAGAAGTAGATTGCCCCATCTTCCTTCCGAGGATTAGCTGGTGGGTTTGAACCGCCAGGCTTCTGATTAGCAGTCAAGTGCCTTAGGCACTACACTACCAGAGCTCCTTGGCCAAGCCAATTTTTATATTGGGTAGGTAAACCATCATGGTGAAATTTATTAAATTCTACATATCATTTATCTTAATATTTTAACAGCAGGAGCATGGTTACTACAGTGAAAAATACATATAGTAGATCTTGATGACAATTAAAATGTTGCCCTTTTCCTATTATAGATGTTCAGTTATGCTTGAAAACCAACAGCTAATAAAACAAAAAGACAGAATGAAATAAATACAGACAATAAAATAGCATATATTTAGGTAAATATGTTCCTTCTCTGAATGAGTGTTTAATATGTTTCATTTCTATATTCAGGCTATCACTTGTACATCTCAATTTCTATGCTTATCTTATGAAACTATACTTGATTTTGCTTTCCTGGTGCTCAGTGTATTTCCTGGTACAATGATAAGCCCCAATAACTGTTTATTGGATTAAAGTTCGAATGGCTTTAGTTAAACTTGAAGTCCCTTGGTATTGCAAATGGTTAACACAGTTGGCTGCTAACCAAAAAATTGGAAGTTCAAGAACACCCAGAGATGCCTCAGAAAAAATATCTGTCTACCCCTACTTTTGAAAAGTCAACCATTGAAAACACTATGATGCACAGTTCTCCACTGACACACATAGGATCACCGTGAGTCAGAATTTACTTGATGGCAATTGGAACTGGTTTAGTTTAAAATTACTAAAAGGTGAATCTGGTAGCATAATGCCTAAAGCACTTGACTGCTAACCAGAAAGCTGGAAGTTCAAACACACCAGCCACTCCTCGGAAGGAAGATGGGGCAATCTACTTCTGTAGTTATACCACCTCGGAAACCCAAAGAGGGGTCGCTATGAGTTGGGTCCGATTCAATGGCACATAACAACAACAACAACAAAAGGTGAATCTTGTCTACAATATTTTTCTTTAGAGAGATAGTAAAGTTTCAAACTAAAACAAAAAAAAAAGAAGGAGGGTATTTTAATTCACTAAATATTTTTCAAATTATGAATATGAACAGAGTTTGAGTTATACATTTAGTTGTTTTCATGTTCAAGGCCATATTAATCAATAGCTAATTGTCAACATTCATTGAGTGCTCACTCTCTATCTGGTAAACATTTTGTGAGCATTATCATTTTAACTTGATAACAATTATTTGATGGTTTATTCATGTTACTATACAGATGATGAAACTCAGGATGATTAGAGAAATTAAGTAATTTAGTCAGGATAATAAAGCTAGAATATGGTAGAGCCAAGTTAAGACACAGGTAGAATCTGAATCCACAGTCCTGCTTTTCACCAACACATAACTTCTCTGATCAAATTGTATGGAATGCAGGCTGTGCAGCAACCCTTCTCCATAATACCCAAGCAAGTAGAAAATTCTGACTTGTTCAAGGTAGCATTAATATCCAAGATGGCTCAATCTGCTCCATTAGGAAATGAATCAGGACAAGATTGGTGATAAACATTCTCTCAGTCAGAGAGGGAGAATGCCATGTTTTTGGATGACAATTGTTCATAATAAAACAAACAAACAAAAAACCTCAGTGCCATCTAGTTGATTTCAACTCATAGCAACTCCCATTGGCTTTCCAAGGGAAATATTTTATGGAAGCATATTGCCCCACCTTTCTTCAATGGAGAAGCTGGTGGATTCAAACCACCACCCTTTTGGTTAGCAGCCAAATGCCTTAACCACTACACCACCAGAACCCCTTGTTATTCATAAAAGGGTAAAAGAAATGGAAAACCTATGAGGAAATCTCTGTGAGCAATGGACACATAGGAAACAGAATTCAGAAAGTCTGGAAGGGCTTGTTATAGGTATGTAAACAGTTAATTCTCCCAAACAAGCGTGCCATGATTGGAGAGAACTTGCATTGCGTTTACAATAAAGCCTGCAGTAATAGATAAAAAGTGAGGCTGAGGGTTGTGAGACTCAATTATGCTTTATTGAATACTATGCAGCACAGTTTATTTAATAACTTTCAAAACTTTTCTGGTTCTAGGGATGAAGATACTGCTATATCCTATTGAGCAAATGTCTAGAACTGCAGAGAAAAGTCTGTAGGGGAGCAGTCACGAAAATGAGCTGAGGAAGGAAGGCTATCCAGGAAGTGGGGATGGTGGTGAAGGATGGGGGAGGGAGACAAAAAGAGAACCGTTACAGTCTTCTTTTCATTGCAAATGTCATGGTTTGGTTCTCCTTTCCTTATTTAATGTGCATAGAAAAGGAAGGCATACCTGCAGATATGATCTCTTAGGGGCTTTAAAACAACACCCTTCCAGTGATTGATGATATTCTTTGCTTTTCTTATTACCATGGATTTCAAGTCCCTCATGAAGATTACTGAGATGTCACAGAACTCTCTTGCCATCTCTTTTTATATTATTCCTTTTCATTGTTTCTTAAAGCTCATGTTGGTATTTAACTATTTGTTCATAAAATTTCTTTTCAATTAAATTTTAAGCTCCTTGAGACCTCTAGAAGTCACCTATATCAATTCTTTTCTCCTTTTGGCAGAACGTGGTCAAATGGCCACACTTTCAGAGGCTGGGAAATGTAACCTCTTGCTGGAGGAAAGGAACCCTACCAAAGTACATGTGTATGAGGTGGAGTTGGCAGAGGTAAATTTAATAAGGAGCTCTGGTAGTGTAGTGCCTAAGGAACTTGTCTGCTAACCAGAAGGCTGGTGGTTCAAACCCACTAGCCACTCACTTCTCAGAAGGAAGGTTGGGCAATCTACTTCCGTAGTGATACCACCTCGGAAACCCAAGGAGGGGTTGTTTTGAGTCAGGTCCGACTCGATGGCACATGACAACAACAGTGAAACATAACCTTCAGCTCCTTCTCCCCATTTACACAGCCTCCTTATGAACACCCTAGGGTTAGGGATCTAGCACTATATACATACACTTACTTTATATTCTTTTTTTTTCTCTTAAAGATTTCCTGAATGTCTAAGAACTCATTTTTAAAATAATATTTCATGGAGTTGTGGGTGAACGTTTATACAGCAAGTTAGATTCCCATTTGACAGTTTCCACACAGATTGTTGGGTGATATTTGTTACACTTATCACAGTACATCATCATTTGTTACATTTATCACAGTGTGTGGTCTTTAGTTGTGTTCAGTTTGTTGCCTTTCCAGTACTCTAGATTTCCTGCCTCCTTTTCTTCTCATCTTTGCTTTGGAGTAATTGGTGACATCTTGGTCTTACACTGATGGTTTTTAAGTAGGGCACTGATCTTATAGGAAATCTCCTTTATTTTGTGTGCCACTGACATTTCACCGAGAGGTGATCTCAGAGGATAGGGTCAGTAAAGATCTCATTTTAAATTATAATAAAAGGAAAGTGTCTTAATATTTTTTCTAAGAAAGCTTTTAGCATTATGACCTCAAGATATAGTAGTATTGCATGGAATATCTTTGCAAATGTGGTAGACTCAGCTTTGTGCGTTCAAAGTAGGATTTTACCCAGGCACCAAAGGGTCCTCATGTGAAATATTCAATATTCCAATTCCTCTCAGCTTTTCTGATTTCAGAAAGATCAAAAACCATAAATGAAAGGAATTATTTCCACACAAAACAAAGTATGATGATGTGCTTTTCAATTGTCAGTCATTTCACTGACACCTGGAATTCTGACCCAAAAACCAAAAAAACCCAGTGTCATGGAATCAATTCCAACTTATAGTAACCTATAGGATAGAGTAGACTGCCCCCATGGGATTTCTAATGTTATAAATCTTTAAAGAAGCAGACTGCCCCATCTTTCTCCCAAAGACTGGCTGGTCATTTTGTACAGCTAACCTTTTGGTTTGCAGCTGAGTGCTTTTACCACTGTACCACCAGAGCTCCTTCTGACTGATAACTATTAAGTCAAAACTGGAGTTTTAACTGAATTTATTCACAAAATTCTTTGTGGGAATAAGTGCCCCTTCACATGTCAAGCAGACATTTATACTAAGGAAATTCTTCAGCAGAACCAAAGATGATCTCACGGAAGCAGTTTCTGAAATGGCTGAAAACTTGATGCAGCCTTAGTGGCCAACAACAGACCATGACACATCAGGTCAGTGAGGTACTTTCGGTACCTGTGTGATCAGTGGATCTTAAACAAGATAGTTAACATGACCACATAAATATTGGGAAAAGGTTTTTGGTAAGTGAAGAACAGCAAAGAGGTTTATGTGTTGTGATAACAACCATGTAAAGAGTGTGTATGTATGTGTGCAGAACGTGGAAAGTAATATGAAAATTGTTACATCCTGACAGGATGATCATGTGTAGAACTTTTTTGGTGTATTTTTAGCGAAGTTTCTTTGATGTTATGTGTCAGATTTTTAAATGATAATGATAACTCTAACACTGGCAGATATCTTAAATAATGAAAAAAACCTGTTTTGCTTGCAGGGGAGACCTATAACTAAAAGAAATACAAGGAGAAAGAATTCTGGAAGAAAATTCAGTCTTTACCACAAAATAATTTCCTTCATTAAAAATGAGTCTCAGAGATATCAAGTATTTTGCCTAAATAGGATTGGGGCTGAAATTAAAACAGGTGTACATGGCCCAGAGTGTTAAGTTTCTAATGCATGAAGTACTTATATCTTTATAGTTTTATATCATCTTTGACCTAATTCAAGATAAAAGTTGGACAATTTAGAAATTACAGTAATTGGCTACATCCTTTTATCTTTATAGAGTTGAATGATCTCAGAAGACAAAAAGAAAATGAAAGAGAATATGCAAGATTCAGCTGCAGAGCTGACAAGACAGCCAGTTAGTCTGGTGATGCCACTCTCAGATCAACCAAAAGGTTAATAACATAGATGCAGTCAAAACTCTGATGGATAGAGGCTGTGAACTCTATATCAATAACTTATGGGGAAAGCTTGAAGGTGGCAAATGAGGAGGCTGGTCATCAATTAAGCATGGCAGCCCATTTTTATAAAATTGTCAAAAGGGATTATTAAATTTTGCATCTTAGTTTGCTTGAGGAAAGAAGTCAAATAACACTAAAGGTTGCATTTTAAAAACATTTAGTCTAAACTCTTGCTTCAGGCCTCATGTCAAACTGTCAGAGAGGTACAATACAATTTGATCCATGCTTTTCATTTTCCATTTCTGAGTCAAGGTATTTCTTCATACTGATTATTAATGTTGTTGTTGTTATGTGCCGTTGAGTCAGACCTGACTTACAGCGACCCCTCCTTGGGTTTCTGAGGCAGTATCCCTAAGGAAGTAGATTGTCCAACCTTCCTTCTGAGGAGTGAGTGGCTGGTAGGTTTGAACCACCAGCCTTATGGTTAACAGTAAAGTGCCTTAGGCGCTACTCTGATTATTAGTACCACCATTTATTAATTAAAAATTATTTATTTAAGAAGGTCTCAACTTAGGGAAACAGTTATCAAGAAAACCACCTCAAAGTCTGAATGAGTGCAAATTGAATATTTATTCAGTAAATCAACTTAGATTATACATTGCTTAAAGTTAAATACCATAACAAGACATTAGACCTAATCCTTTCTTTTTATAAATTTCCTTTACAAAAAGCTCAAAAGCATAGTAAAGTCAAAAAAACATTCTGTACTAAATCACAGAGAATGAAATCGGTGTAGTTCATCTAAATTAACTCACTGCCTTTGAGTCGGATCTGACTCCTAGCAACACCTCCTTGGGTTTCCGAGGCAGTATCACTACAGAAATAGATTGCCCAATTTTCCTTCTGAGGAGTGGCTGGTGGGTCTGAATCGCCAGCCTTCTAGTTAGCAGTCAAATGCCTTAGGCACTATACCACCAGAGCTCCCAAAAGCTAGTTCTTAGATATGCTTTTTTATTTCAAGGCTGGATACAGAGGGTTCCATCTAACTTGAGTTGAATTTATATACTTTGATTTTGGATCAGCTTGATTTGCTTACCTTCCATAGTGAATATTGATCTTTTTTAGCATTTGTAGAACCTCCATGGAAACAAGAACTATTTGTCAGAACAGTATAAAACTTTAAAGACCAAATACAACACTTTTTGAAAGACAACTATAATTATAATGCAAGTATTATGAAAGCATAAGTTCTCAAGTTATGCATAAAACCATTCACAGTTATTCTACCATGCAGTTCTTCACACTTAGCCCTGTGATGCTCTTTCAACAACTGTTTAATTTCTTAATATGACTGGCACACCATATACTCATAAGGAAAATACATATGACAAGATATGTATGATCTTTCTTTAGCACAGGATTGATATTATGTTATGCTTCTTCCTTTTCACTTGTAGCAAGTTGTACCACAATTTTATGCTATAATTTACTCAGGTTAACAGTTGATTTGAAAATCACTACTAAAGCAGTTTGTAAACTTGACGGTAACAATGTGAAATGTTAGACAGTGATCAACTTGAGGTGGTACACTCCAAAGGGCTAACAAACCCACTGCCACTGAGTCAATTCCAACTCATAAAACCCCCATTGGATTTCCAAAGTGATAAATCTTTATGGAAGTAGATTACCCCATCTTTTTTCCCCAGAGCTGCTGGTGGGTTTGAACTTCCAGCCTTCTGATTAGCAATCGAATGCCTCAGATACTGCTAATAGTACACTAGAAATTTTGGAAATTATTAATATAGTGATTGATCTATATAGTGATTGATCTATATCAATCACTGTTGTATAGATTGATAGAATTTATCATACTGTGATGGCTTGTATGATGTTTTCATACTGGAAGGCATGCCACCTGTATTTGAAACACCAACAGGATCATCCTTGGTGAACAGATTGTAGCAGAGTTTCCATACTAACTCAGACTAAGAGGAAGGAGAGGGCAATCGACTTCTATAAAAATGGGCCAGGGAAAATCTTATGAACAGCAGCAGGATGATACCAAACAAACAAACAAACAAAACACACTCACTGCCGAAGAGTCGATTGCAACTCATAGTGACCCCTCCTTAAGTTTCCGAGGAGGTATCCCTATGGAAGTAGATTGCCCAGTCTTCCTTTGGAGGAGTGGTTGGTGGGTTTGAACTTCCAGCCTTCTGGTTAGCAGTCAAATGCCTTACGTACTAGGCCACTAGAGCTCACATTATCTGATACAATACCTGAAAATAAGCCCGTCAAGTTGGAAGGAACTTACAATATGACTGGGGAAGAACTGCCTCCTCAAACTCGAGTCAACTTTAATGATATGGATGGAGTAAAGCTGTCAGGACCTTCATTTACTGAGGTGGAATGACTAAACATGAGAAGAAACAGAGATAAACAACCATTAGTAACCAGAACGTGGAATATATGAAAAAAATATACATTGAGGAAAACTGGAAGTGGTAAAAAAATGAAATGGAATGCATAAAGAGTTATATCTTAGACATGTTGTTGTTGTTGTTAGGTGCCATTGGGTCATTTCTGACTCATAGAGACCCTATGCACAGCAGAATGAAACACTGCCCAGTCCAGCACAAGCTCCATGATATTTGCTATACTTGAGCCCATTGCTTCTGCTACTGTGTCAATCCATCTTGTTGAGGGCCTTCCCCTCTTTTGTGGACCCTCCACCTTACCAAGCATGACATCCTTCTCTAGTGAATGGTCCCTCTGACAACATGACCAAAGTATGTGAGATAAAGTCTGGTCATTCTTGCTTCCAAGGAGTATTCTGGCTGCAATTCCTCCAGGACAGACCTGTTAGTTCTTTTAGCAGTCCATGGTACTTTCAGAATTCTTTGCCAACATTACAGCTCAAAAGCATAAACACTTCTTCAGTCTTCCTTATTCATTGTCCAGCTCTCACATGCATATGCTGTGGCTTGTGTCAGGCACACCTTAGTCCTCAAGGAGATATTTTTGCTCTTCAGCACTTGAAAGAGGTCCTTTGCAGCCAATATGCCTAGTGCTAGATATCATCTGATGTCCTGATTGTGCTTCCATTGGTGTCGATTGTAGAACCAAGCAAGGTGAAGTCTTTAACAACTTCAATCTTTTCTCCATCTATTGTGATGCTGCTCATTGGTCCAGTTGTGAGGATTTTTGTTTTCTTTATATTGAGACATAATCAATACTACAGACTGTATTCTTCAATTTTCATTAGTAAGTGCTTCAAGTCATCCTCACTTTCAGCAAGCAAAGTTGTGTACAGCATATCACAGGTTGTTAATGACGCTTCCTCCAATCTTGATGCCATGTTCTTCTTCATATAGTACAGCTTCTTGGATTATTTTCTCAGCATATAGATTGAATAAGTATGGTGAAAGGACACAACCCTAATGCACTCCCTTCTTGATTTTAAACCATGCAATATCCCCTTGTTCTGTTTGAATAATAGTCTCCTGGTTTGTGTACAGGTTTCTCATGAGCACAATTCAGTGTTCTGGAATTCCCATTCTTCTCAAAGTTATCCTTAATAACTTATGGATGTGTCAACATTATCCATGTGTTATGATTCACTCAATCAAATGCTTTTGCATAGTCAACAAAACACAAGTAAACATCTTTCTGGTATTCTTTGCTTTTAGCCAAGATCCATCTGATATCAGCAATGATATCCCTCATTCCATGTCTTCTTCTAACTCCAGCTTGCATTTCTGGGAGTGCTCTGTCAATATACTGCTGAAACCATTTTTGGATTATCTTCAGTAAGATTTTACTTGCATGCAATATTAATGATACGTTCTATAATTTCCACTTTCTGTGGGATCACCTTTCTTTGGAATGGGTATAAATATGGATCTCTTCCAGTAAGTTGGCCAGGTAGCTGTCTTCCAAATCTCTTGGAATAGTTGAAATAGTGCCTCCAGCTGTTGTTGTTGTTGTTGTTTGCTGTCGAGTCGGCCCCGACTCATAGCGACCCCTCCTTGGGTTTCCAAGGCAGTATC
>NW_006922275.1:485677-498865 GCF_000298275.1 Orycteropus afer afer | reverse complement strand
AGCAGTCCATGGTACTTTCAGCATTCTCCGCCAGCACCACAACTCAAAAGCATCAACTCTTCTTCGGTCTTCCTTATTCATTGTCCAGCTCTCACATGCACATGAGGTACTTTGTATCCCAAAGTACAATGCTATTATTGATATGATAATATCCATTCACCTACAAGTAAATCCTTGACAACTTCTATCTTTTTATTGAAGTTGTCAAGGATTTCATATTACTTGGTTCTACAATCAACGCCAATGGAAGCAGCAGTCAAGACATCAGACAACGTCTTGCATTGGGCAAATCTGCTACAAAGGACCTTTTCCAAGTGATGAGGAGCAAGGGTGTCTCCTTGAAGACTAAGGTGTGCCTGACCCAAGCCATGGTATTTTCAATTGCCTCTTATGCATGTGAGAGCTGGAAAATCAATAAGGAAGACCAAAGAAGAATTGATGCTTTTGAGCTGTGGTGTTGGAGAAGAATGCTAAGAGTACCATGGTCTGCTAAAAGGACTAGCAAATCTGTTCTGGAAGAAGTACAGTCAGAATACTCCTTGGAAGTGAGAATGGCCAGACTTCATATTGCCTACTTTGGTCATGTTGTCACAATGGACCATTCCATGGAGAAGGATATCATGGTAGAATGGAGTGTTAATGAAAAGGGGAAGGCCCTCAATGAGATGGATAGACACAGTGATACAGTGGTTGCAACAATGGGCTTAGTTATAGCAAAGATCGTGAAGCTGGCACAGGACAGGTCCATGTTTCATTTTGCTGTACATAGGGTCATATGAGTCAGAGATGACTCAATGGTATCTAACAACTGCAACAACAGGTAAGTCCAGTTAATAGGACTATTACTAAAATTTATACACCAAACTCTAATGCCAAAGATGAAGAAATTGAAGACTTTTACCAACTTTTACAGTCTGAAATTGATTAAACATGAAATCAAGGTACATTATAATTATTGATGATTGGAATGTGAAAATTGGAAACAAAGAAGGACTTACAGTTGGAAAATATGGTCTTGGTGATAAAAATGACACAGAAAATTTCATGAGAAAATTTTACCAACTTAATCATTGCAAATACCCTTTTCTCAACAACATTAATGACAACTATACACAAAGATTTCATCAGATGGAATGCACAGGCATCAATCCAACTACATCATCTGTGGAAAGAGACAATGGAGAAGTTCAATTTTGTTAGTCAGAACAAAGTTAGAGGAGGACTGCTGAATGGATCATCAATTGCTCAGCAAAGTATAAGCTCAGGTATATAGCACCTAAATTTAAAGGCCATCTGAAGAAAAGATTTGATCCATTGATCACTAATGATCAAAGGATCAGGTAAATTGTGGGTGATCATCAAGAAATTGTATATGAAGAAATGAAAAATCATTAAAAAGACAGGAAAAAAAGAAAAGACCAAAATGAATGTCAGAAGAGACTCTGAAACTTGCTCTTGAACAGAAAGTAGCTAAAGCAAATGGACGAAAGGATGAACTAAAAGAGCTGAGCAGAAGATTTCAAAGGGTGGCTTGAGAAGACAAAGTAAAATATTATAATGAAATATGAAAAAGACCTGGGATAACGAAACCAAAATAGAAGAACATGCTTGACATACCTAGATATATCTAAAGCTGAGATAACTGAAAAAAATTCAAACAACAAGTTGTAATATTGAAAGATTGTGTGGACAAATTATTGAACCACACAGGAAGCACTGAAAGAATATGGAAGGACTATGCAGAGTCACTCTACCAAAAAGAACTGATCAACATTCAACCAGTTCAGGAAATAGCATATCGTTAAGAACCAATAATATTGAAAGAAGAAGTCAAATCTGTACTGCAGACATGGGCAATAAACAAAGTTTCAGGATTTGATTGATTACCAATTGAGATGTTTCAGCAAACTGATCCAATGCTGGAAGTGTTCATTTGTCTAAGCCAAGAAATTTTGAAGAGAGCTACCTGACCAAAGATTGGAAGAGATCCATATCTGTACCCATTCCATAGAAAGGTGATCCAACAGAAGGTAGAAATTATTAAACAGTGTCATTTATGTATTCTGCAAGTAAAATTTTGCTGAAAATAATTCAAAAGTGGTTGCAGCAATACATCAATAAGGAATGTCCAGATATTCAAGACAGATTTAGAAGAGGATGTGGAATGAGGAATACAGCTGATATCAGATGTATCCTGGCTGAAAGCAAGAATACCATAAAGACGTTTACCTCTCTTTTATTGATGATGTAAAGGCATTAGATGGTGTGGATCATAACAAATTACAGATAACATTATGCAGAATGGGAACTCCAGAACACTTAACTCTGCTCATCCAGAATTTATACATAGACTAAGAGGTAATTGTTCAAAAAGAAGGAGATGTCATGTGGTTTAAAATCAGGAGAGATGTGTGTCAGCATTGCATCTTTTCACCATGCTTTTTCAATCTGTTTACCAAGCAAACAATCTGAGACTGGATTTTATGAAGAAGTATAGAACATGCCATCAGAATTGGAGGAAGACTCATTAACAATCTGTTATGTGTGTGGTTTAAGGAGCTCTGGTTGTGTAGTGCTAAAGGCATTTGACTGCTAACCAAAAGGTTGTTGGTTCAAACTCAGCAGCCACTCTATGGAAGGAAGATGGGGCAATCTACTTTTGTAAAGATTTACTGCCTCGGAAACCCAATGAAGGTTGCTATGAGTCAGAATTGACTTGATGGCAGTGAAGTGTTTTGTTTTATTTGTTTGTTTGAGTTATGTGTCCCAAGATTCAAGGCTTCTTTTTGCTTGGGTGTGGCTCTCTATTAAGGCTGGGGTCTGAGGTAGGCAGGCCAGGCACTTAGAGGCTGGTTTACACTTTGTGGCTCTTTATTAAGGCAGGGACTGAGGTAGGTAGGCCCAGGGCTTGGAGGCTGCTTTTCACTTGGGTGTGGCTCTTTATTAAGGCCAGGACCTGAGGTGGATAGGCAAGGGATTTGGAAGCTGCTTTTCACTTGGGGATGGCCGTTTATTAAGGCTGAAGACTGAGATAGACAGACCTTGGGTTTGGAGGCTGCTTTTCACTTTGGTATGGCTCTTTATTAAAGCCATTAGGTAGACTGGCAGGGGCTTGGAGGCTGCTTTTCACTTAGGTGAGGCTGTATATTAAGGCAGGGTACTGAGGTAGACAGGTGCAGAGGGCTTAAGAACAACTAAAGGAGACACACTTCTCTGTCAGTTTGTCATCCTGTGGTGGTTCTTGTGTTGCTGTAAGCCTAGAGGCTATGCCACCATATTCCAAAATGCCAGCAGAGTTACCTACGGTGGGCAGGTTTCAGTGGCACTTCTGAGCTTAGACAGACTCGGAAGAAAGAAGAGGCCTTCCACTCCACAAAGAATTGGCCAGTGAAAAGCTTATGAATAGCAGTTAAACACTGTCTGATATATTACTGGAAAACTTTAGAACAGCCCTGAAACATTGTCTGGCATAGTGACAGAAGATGAGCTCATCAGGGTGGAAGGCACTCTAAATTTGAGTAGGGAAGGGCTCACTCTGCAGAGTAGAGATAATGATATGGAAAGAGTAAAGCTTTCAAGACCTCCATTGGCTGATGTGGCATGACTCAAAATGAGCAGAAACAGATGCAAACATCCATTAATAATTAGAAAATGGTATGTACAAAATATGAATCTAGGAAAATTAGAAATTGTCAGATATGATATGGAACACATGAAGATCAATATCCTAGGCATTAGTGAGCTGAAATGGACTAACGAGTTTTGGCCATTTTTAATCAGACAACCATATGACCAACTATGATGGGAATGACAACTTGAAGAGGAATGGTGTGACACTCATTGTCACAAAGACTGTTTTGTATCTGTCTCGAAGCACAATGCTGTCAGTGATAGGATAATATCAATACGCCTTCAAGGAAGAATAGTTAATACTGCTATTATCCAAATTTGCACACCAACCACCAAAGCTAAAGATTAGGATAGTGAAGATTTCTACCAATGTCTGCAGTCTGAAATTGACTGAACATGCAATCAAGATGTGTTGATTATCACTGGTGACTGAAATACAAAAATTGGAAACAAAGAAGAGTTACCAGTAGTTGGAAAATGGAAATAATGCTGGAGATTGCATGATACAATTTTGCAAGATGAATGACTTACTCATTGCAAAAACTTTTTTTCAACAATATGTTATGTTTTGTGCCATCGAGTTGGACCCGACTTATAGTGACCCCTCCTTGGGTTTCCAAGGCAGTATCACTATGGAAGTAGATTGCCCAATCTTCCTTTTGAGGAGAGGCTGATGGGTTTGAACCACCAGCCTTATGGTTAGCATTCAAGTCCTTTAGGCACTACACTACCAGAGCTCCCTTCAACAATATAAGTGACAACTGTACATATGGACTTCACCAGATGGAATACACAGAAATTAGATTGACTACATCTGTGACAAGAGGCGAAGGAGAACTCCAATATCTTCAGCCAAAACAAGGCCAGGAGCTAACTGTGGAACAGACGATCAACTGCTCATATGCATGTTCAAGTAGAAGGTGAAGACAATTAAAACAAGTCCACAAGAGCCAAAATATGACCTTGGCAATATCCCTCCTGAATTTAGAGACCATTTAAAGAACAGAGTTGATGCATTGAATACCAATGACCAAAAAGCAGAGAAATTGTAGAATGACATTAAGAACATAATCCATGAAGAAAGTAGGAGGTCATTAAAAAGACAAGAAAGGAAGAAAAGACCAAAATGGATTTGAGAAGACACTCTGAAACTTGCCCTTGAGTGGAGAGTAGGTAAAGCAAATGGAAGAAATTACAAGATAAAAGAGCTGAACAGAAGATTTCAAAGAGCAGCTCAAGTAGACAAAGCCAATTGCTATAATAAAATGTGCAAAGACCTGGAGTTAGAGAACCAAAAGGGAAGAACATGTTCAGCATTTCTCAAGCTGAAAGAACTGAATACAAAATTTAATCCTCAAGTTGCAATATTGAAAGATTCTATGAGTAAAATATTGAATGATGCAGGAAACTTCAAAAGAAGATAGAAAGAATATACAGAGTCACTGTACCAAAAAGAATTGGTCAATGTTCATCTATTCCAGTAGGTGGCATATGATCAAGAGCCAATGGTATTGAAGAAAGAAGTTGGAGCTGCACTGAAAAAACTGGCAAAAAACAAGGCTCCAGGAATTGACGGAATACCCATTGAGATGTTTCAAAAAACAGATGCCTCACTGGAGGCACTCACTCAGCTTTACCAAGAGATTTGGAAGACAGCTACCTGGCCAACTGATTAGAAGAGATCCATATTTACACCCATTCCAAAGAAAGGTGATCTCACAGAATGTGCAAATTATCGAACAATGTCATTAATATCTCAAGCAAGTAAAATCTTACTGAAGATAATTCAAAAATGGTTGCAGGAGTGTATTGACAGAGAACTTCCAGAAATGTAAGCTGGATTCAGAAGAGGATGTGGAACAAAGGATATCATTGATGATGTCAGATGGTTCTTAGCTGAAAAAAAAAGAATACCAGAAAGATGTTTTATTGACTATGCAAAAGCATTCAATTGTGGAAAACATTGAGAAAAATGTGAATTCCAGAATGCTTGATTGTACTAATGAGGAACCTGTAATAGATCAGAAACCTGTTGTTTGAAGAGAACAAGGGGATACTCCATGGTTCAAAATCAAAAGGGAGTGTGTGAAGGTTGTATCCTTTCACCATACTTATTCAGTTTGTATGCTGAGCTAATAATTGAAAGAACCTGGACTGTATGAAGAAGAACGTGGCATCAGGATTGTAGCAAGACTCATCAACAACCTGCATTACACAGATGACACAGCTTTGCTTGCTGAAGGCAAGGATGACTTAAAATACTTCCTGATGAAGATTAAATAATACAATGTGCAGTATGGATTACACCTCAATATAAAGAAAACAAAAATCCTCACAACTGGTCCAATAAACAGCTTCATGGTGGATGGAGAAAAGATTGAAGTTGTCAAGGATTTCACACTACTTGATTCTACAGTCAACACCAATGGAGGCAGCAGTCGAGACATCAGATGATGTATTGCATTGGGCAAATATGCTGCATAGGACTTTTTTCAAGTGCTGAAGAGCAAAGATGTCTCCTTGAAGACTAAGGTGTGCCTAACCCAAGTCAAGTTATTTTCAATCATCTCACATGCGTGTGAGAGGTAGACTATGAACAAGGAAGAGTGAAGAAGACTTGATGCTTTTCAATTGTTGTGTGTCCTGGAAGAAGTGCAGCCTGAACACTCCTGGAAAGTGAGAACGGCCAGATTTTGTCTCATCTACTTTGGTCATCCTAAGGCACTTGACTGCTAACCACCAGCCACTCCTTGGAAGGAAGATTGGGCAATCTACTCCCATAGTGATACTGCCTTGGAAACCCAAGGAGGGGTCACTATGAGTCAGGTCTGACTCAACAGCACATAACAACAACAACACTTTGGTCATATTGTCAGAAAGAACCATCCCTGGAGTAGTATATAATGCATGCTAAAGTGGAGAGGCAATGAAAATGGAAAAGGCCCTCAATGAGATGGATAGACTCAGTGGCTACAATGATGGCCTCAGGTATAGCAAGGATTGTGAGGCTGGCACAAGACTGGGCAGTATTTCATTCTGCTGTGCATAGGGTTGCTATGAGTCAGAGAAGGCTTGATGGCACCTAACAACAAAAACAACATATGTCGCTAAGGCATTTGGCTGCTATCCAGAAAGTTGGAGGTTCAAACCCACCAGCCACTCGACAGAAGAAAAATGTACAATCTTGGAAATCTGATGGGGGATCACTATGAGTTGGAATCAACTAGATGGCACTGAGTTTGGTTTTCTATGAAGATAACACAACCTTTCTTGCTGAAAGTAAAAAAGAATTTGAGGCATATACTAACAAAGATCAAAGACTATATACTTCAGTGTAAATTACACATCAACATAAAGAAAACAAAAATTCTCCAACTGGATCAATAAACAACATTGTGATAAATGCAGAAAACATTGAAATTTTCAAGGATTTCATTTTTCTTGCTTCCACAATCAACACCTATGGAAGCAGCAATCAGGAAATCAAGTGACACACTACATTGGACAAATTTTTTGCAAGGGATATCTTTAAAATTTTTAAAAAACAAAGCTGTCTCTGTGAGGCCTAAGGTACACCTCATCCAAGCCCTGGTAATTTCAGTTGTCTCATACGCATGTGAAAACTGGGCAATGAATAAGATCAAAGAAGTGATGCCTATGAATTATGGTGTTAGGGTAGAACATTAAATATACCTTGAACTGCCAGAAGAATGAACTTATCTGTCTTAGAAGAAGTATGGCCAGAATGCTCCTTGGAAATGAGGCTAGAAAGACTTCATCTCACATACTTTGCACAGGTTATCAGAAGAGACTAGTTCCTATAGAAGGTAAAGTACTTTACTTGGTGAAGTAATGGGTAAGTTTAAAAGAGGAGATCTCAACAAAATGGACTGACATAATGGCTGAAACAATGAGCTAAAACATAGTAATGAGTGTGATGATTGTACAACATTGGGCAGTGTTTCATTCTGTTGTACAAAGGGTTGCTATGAATCAGAACCAACTCAACGGCACATGACAGCAACAACAACAGCATACCAACAGTGTTATGAATGGTTAGGAATTACTTATATAAATGTTCTAATTAAACAGACCATGTCCCTAAAGCTACAGTGGCTAAAAGAAAAAATGAAAAAAAAAAAAAAAAGCATTGTACAAAGCATTAGCAGTTGAGCCAGATTTCATATCCATCACAGCCTACTGCCTTGCTGCAGAGAAGACCTGGGTATATGATTTTCCTCAGTAATAAAATCCCTAAAATGACAGCTATTACAAGGACAAGAGTAGTACTTGATTTTACATCTTGAATTAAGTAATTTTTTTTATCAGTATTTTATCCACATTGAAACTTCTCAGCTATCAATGATTCTCGTTTGTTTTACTTGCCCTTATTGTTATTGCTGTTGTTGTTTTATCACGTATCAACCTGGTAGGGATAGGAGCATGTGGTTATGATGCTTAGAAAGTTTACATTTTGTTCTGGTTCAGATATGCTCCACTTTGTAGTAAGTAAATGTAAATTAATTGGTTGACTGACTGAGTGACTGATTGTCTGTGACTGACTTAAAGATTGGCTAGTTGTAGTGCCTAAGGCATTTAACTGCTAACCAGAAGGCTGGTAGTTCAAAGCCACCAGCCACTCCTCTGAAGGAAGAGTGAGGAATCTACTTCCATAGTTATACCACCTCGGAAACCCAAGGAGGGGTCAATATGAGACTGATCTGACTGAATGGCAGTGAGTTTGGTTTGCTTTTGGAGTTGACTGATTGTCTGATAGACTTCCCAAGGAGCATGAAGGTTATCATTGTCTATGAGGTCCTCATGGAAACTTTCAATATCAAACTTATTTAACTGGCAAACCTGATATGTGGAGCACAAAGGTATGAGACAGAAAAATTGTTTAATGTAATTGAGATTCTCTTTAAATCTTTCTTAATATCATTATAACAATTTTCTCTTGTATAAGATATGAATTTTATGATATTAGATTATCTTCAATATCTATGTAGTAATTTAACATCAAACCAGAAGTGCATTACTTTTATATCTAATATTTTATATCACAAAAAGTAATATAACATTTATATTTCAAGATTTGGACATAATGCAATGCATTACAAAAGGCAAATGTTCAATACAAAATATAAAATTCATATCATTTACTTTTTCTTTTCAAAACTTACTGTAATAAATTGATGCACTTTGGACATCTGTGCTTGGGCAATTTTATTTTTTTGCAAAATTCATAAACAAACATTCGGACAAATTAAAACATGTTGAAATAATAGATGTAGACTTAAAATTTGTTTGAGTTTTCCTTCTTTTCCAGTTCCTACAATTATTATTATTATTATTCTGAGAAGAGATCACTAAAGAAAAGGTAATAAATTACTGTAAAATATAGCATTTCTTCTCTGGAAGAGGAGATAGTGAAAATTATCTCTCTATATAACCAAAGAATCTTTTCTTACAATGTCTTTATGTTCAATGAACCTAAAAGTACTAGGATGTATTATATTGATGGCTTATGTGTGAATGAATTACATAATTTGGCCCTTATAGTCTTTGTGACTTCCATGGGATGACAATGCAAATGTGAGATGCTTGTGTCCTACCAAAGGAATTGGATAACTTGGGGATATTGTAAATAAGGTACATGCCACACTTAAGGGGGTGGGGTCGTGGAAATAAGATGTATGGAACCCTAACTTGAGGATTGGTCAGTTTTGCCATCACATTAGGCTTAAAATGAGACATATCAGAGACTGGGCAGGGGGTGGGGGATATCTTGCTGTCATCAAGGAAGAAGAGCCAGGAGTGGAACTCATCTTTTGGACTCTAGATCCCTGTGCTAAACTTCCTGACCCAGGTGACAGAGAGCTGTGACACCAGATATGGCAAGAAAAAACAGTAGAAACAGTGGGAGCCAAGGCAGCAGAATGAACAGAACTGGGACACCAGCATGTGACAGAAAGGAGGGCTTCCCAGCCCACAGAGAAAGAAGGCTGAATGACTTAAAGCAGGAGGCTTGACAGTGGAGTGGGGTTACTCTTTGGACACCTATCGGCAGAGCTAAAATTACTTTATAACACTTGCCTGAGCAGAGCGGAAGCTGAGGCCAGAGAGAAACATAGCTGCTGCATGGCTGAGAAGACACTATCCTGATTGAAGACCTGAGTTGTATCCTGAGTTGTTTCTTATCCTGAATTGTATTCTGTAACTTCCCTAATAAACCCCACAATCCTGAGTATTGTCTGTAAATTCTCTGGCATTACAACAGATTAACGAACCCAGAGAGAGTTTGTTAGTTTGATATTTTGGCTAAGGTACCCGGTGCACTTTAGACTTCAAATGACATCTTGTACCTTAATTCTTTAAAGAGGTCTTTTACAGCAGATTTGCCCAGTGCAATATGACATCTGATTTCTTGACTACTGCTTCCATACATGTTGATTAGGGTCCAATTAAAATGAAATCCTTGACAACTTCTGTCTTGTCTCCATTTAGTGTGATGTTGCTTATTGGTCCAGTTGTGAAGATTCTTGTTTTCTTTATGATGAGGTGTAATCCATACTGAAAACTGTAATCTTTGGTCTTCATCGGTAAATGTTTCAAGTCACCATCACTTTCAGTGAGTAAGGTTGTCATCTGCATATTGCAGATTGTTGATGAGTCTTCCCCCAATCTTGATGTCATGATCTTCTTCATATAGTGCAGTTTCTAGGATTATTTGCTAAGCATTCATATTGAATAAGTATGATAAAAGGATACATCCTTGACACACACCCTTCCTGATTTTAAACTGTGCCATATTCCCTTCCTCTAGCTGCCTCTTGGACTATGTATAGTTCCTGAACATTAAGTTTGTGTTAAATTCTACAGTGACACCAGTTTCTTCTACTGGTCATGTGCATGGTGGATATTGGAGTAGTAAAATACGGAGATGTGCGCCCCATTTATCCTCACAGACTGCGATGTGTCCACACAGACCAATTGTTCTCTCTCCTCCTGTACTTTACACCTGGCTTTCCTTCTTGACTGCTGCCAGGCTGACCTCAAGATACTTGAAGAACAAAATCAGACACAAGGCAATAGTCTTGTATAGACTTCTCTATCAGCTCCCATAATGTTGCAAGTTCTAAATCTTTATAATAGATCTATTATTCTGATAATTCATATTTATTTTACTTCTTAGGTCAAATTTTACACATAAAGTTGTAATGCAGAGACAAGAATAAAAAATTTAGTTTGCCTAGACTTTCAAAAGGAGTTAGCAGAAAAACCTACATACATGCCTTTACCTTCTTTGAGTTAGTTCCATATCCCCAAGCATACTCTCTGTACTCTATTCTTAATGTAGAGACTATTTTACACAATAACACTGTAGTTCTCTAACAGTAGTATATAGTTCCTAGTAATCACTCCTTTAAATGGTCACCTTCAATCCACCTAGAGTCTTAAGTCTAAAGTATTTTAGTTCCACTGGTCCCTGCCTACTTGTTATTTTGAGAGCTTGTCCCTAAGCCTATATGAGCAGCTCCTCAAAAAAACACTATCTCAGGTTTTTCTCTTTCTTTCCTACGAGTATATTCTTTACAGTTTAGCAATTCAGATTTGTGAAGAAAGTGATGCTCATATTTTCTTCCCCTTCTGTAAGAATCAGCCTTGATCTGTTGCTTCCAGGAGAAACAAACTATGGCCACACCTTCTACCAAGCATAAATTACTCTTATGTGAAAGGGAGCAGTGCATTTCAGCTCTCTGACTAGGAGCAACCAGATTGCTATTTCCATTTCTTTCAGCAAACTTGTTTTTTGGCAGCCAAGGTACTTCATTTTTCTCCCTTGACAGCTGTATCTGAGTCACAGTTCCACTGTGCAGGGCCTTGATTTTACCTACCATGGCATCAATTATTCTACAAGTATTTACTGAGCATTTGACATTCCCCAAGCACTACACTGGGCATAGAACTTTTCTCAGTAGAACAGAGCCTGAGCCTAAGTATGTGAAGAAGGGACCTTGCCACTTTGTTCAAGCACATAGCACATTCTTAGGTATTGAGATAGGATACAGGCTAAAAAGTGGGGAGTTGTAGGAAAGACCTATATAGGTAGGGGGATAGTGGCATTTTAAACAGGCACACTGAAGAGATGTTATGGAGGGCCTGATTTTAAGTAAGCATTAATTAAATACACTTTCATTTAGGTTAACAAAAAATTAATGGTACTTTTAAAATTTTACATAACCTGGCCCTGCTAGTTTTGTGTGAGTAGAACATTAATTCTCTTTTCTAGGCTATAAGACACAGTGTTTCTGTTATATCACACTGAATCCATGTCTAGAAAGAACTGATTTACAGAAGATCTCTAGGGCTTGCTTATTGGATTGGTATGTCCCAGGCTTGGGATTTCTGCTTACTAAATGAACATTCATATGATTATTCTACAGATTGCATGGTCAATTAGAAAGGTCTACTTAGGACATAAAGAGAAAAATCAATTCCTTCTCTACACCCTTTCCATTTATCAGTACATTCTACTACAATACAGTAAGATGGTGGTCAGCAACTCCTTTGTACTACACAGCAGTAAAGAAGCAATACTTATTGTTACCTTTTAAAAATGCAGGTTTAAAACAAAAAGAAATAAAATTTGGGCTATATAAATCACTGCAATCTTACTGAAAATTAAAGCTTAGTTTAAAAAAAAAAAAAACCAAAAAATTACACTCGTGCACCCTGAAATATACCCCAAGGCAGTAATTCTTAATTATGTTTATAAGTACAAGACATAGTAGACACATTCAGAGTACTATGTTCAATTTTGTTAGATTTTTCTGAACAAGCCGCAACAAAGCAACGATGCCTAAAATTTGCTTTTAAACCCAAGGAGGAAAGAGACAGCTTTCCTGCTTAATCATTTTGGATAAAATACTTCGTATTTTTATTTCCATATTAGCTTTTCCTTTCTTACCATTTTATGAAAGATACATTAGTAACTTTTAAACTTTAATAATGAACCATTTCAGTAATAAAATCACAAATGTATGTTGCTGAGAAAAAGCATTCCTCAAACCACTTTAAAACTGTAGACTGTGTGGGAAAAAAAATACATATAAAACAAGTGAAAAAGATTTATATGATCACTCAATCACTATTATTATTTATTTATTCATTTATATTTGTTTACTCAGTTCTTTTGGAAATGATTTAGAGCAGCTTATAAAAATACAAAGTACAGCAAACATCAAAAAGAAGTGAAGACGTTGGGGTAAAGGTAAAAAAAACCGGGAGAAACAACAGAATATATTCAAAAGTGACACAAAATGCATTCTCTGGAGTCCAATAGCTAGTATTGAGCCTTGAATTTGGCAGTACAATGTCAAACAGTAAAGCAACAGGAAAGAAACACAAGTTACTTTAGCCATAACTTCCGAAATTTGAAGATAAGCACGTCTATTATTTATACTGACGCCAAAGATAAATATCTCCACTCATTCAAGCTTTATGGGCTGTTTGTTTTTCTTGCTGTTGTTTTTAATTTTTTTTTTTTTTTTAACA